>NW_022589708.1:3008655-3026541 GCF_004348235.1 Phoca vitulina
GGCTGCCGGCTCCTGGACCTGACCGATCTACAAGGCTGCCGGCTCCTTGTGCCGACGGCAGCTAAGAGGACATTCTCCACTCTCTTCACATCCAGCAGCAACCGCAGAGCCCAGGCCCGAGATCCCTCGAGGGCTTATCTGATTTTATTTCCTTGGAATGTTCTGCAAAAGGACATCAATGTGTGTTTTCCTTGTAGTGGTTCATGGTACACACAGAAGCCGACTCATATCTGGGGAATTTGGAAGGAGCCTATTTTATACCAACACTGAAACCAAAGCCATGTTGATTCTCCCTGTACAATGATACTTTCTCTAATTATTTGGGTCATTTCAATGGCTGCTGTGGGTCCGTCAGCATCCCCTCTTTAGGGGAAACAGACACTGCTGAGATCTGGGGCATCGGACCCGAGCTTGCAGGAGAATTTCTGGGCCAGTGACTCTCGGGAGCCGGGGTGTGGATGCCTCCACTGCCCCCGCCCGGGACAGGGTGTCCCATCCCTCCAGCTCCCAGAGCTCCCTGCCTCTGGGTGTGCTCACACCGCATTGGGGTTGGGACCCTCGATCGGTCGCCGACAGCGAGCTGGTCCCGTCGCCGGTGCTGTCCCCAGGCTCTGCCTCCGCCCAGTGCTCAGACTTGAGCTACGCAGCAGGGTGCTGGGTCCGTGCCGAGAACATGTTTACAGTGACCGTCCAGCCACGGTCCCTCCCACATGCTGCCCGCCTGGGATCGCATGCACCGAAATAAGCACCTGACGTTGCTGGAAGGCCCGCATTTTTGGGGGAAACACCAGTGTTCAGTTGGGATCATTGTTTCAGTAAAGTAAAATTCCATCTGTTTTTCTGATGACAATGAATGGACTTTATTTCACCGGGCCTAGTGTTCCCTGCACTGGCTTTCCTGCCCCCGCCAGGACCTCCCCTGCTGTGGTAGGACTCCCCGCAGCCCTGGGGTCCCACCCTGCCGCCTGCCAGCCCTGCGCGTGGGAAGCCCTGAAATGCAGTCAAGCGGCTGTGTGCTGCCCACAGCCCGGGCGACCTGATGTGCCCCGACCTCCCTCGGGTGGACAGCTAGCTGGGCGCCGGGCGGGGGCCTCGGCTCCTCGCGCTGGGAGGGGTCTGTCCAGTTCTTAGAACCCTGGGGCGCCTCTTCTAAAATAGCCTTCTCTTCACAGGCCTTTCCGCTCGGTCCTCCAGCAACTTTCCTCCTTCAGGGACGACATGTAGCGTCCGTGCCAGGGTGTGTGTGTGTCCTTGCTCCACACCGTTTCCAGACACAGCACGGCCCAGATACTTGCGATTCAGGCCAAGAGCCTCATGTCAAATGACTCAACTCAACTTTTTCCAAACTGGCTGGCATGATCCAGGCCACTGTGCCCGCTTTCCTCCAGCACAGTAGCCCGGATGCTGGGGCCAGGGGGCTGACGGCCTCTCCCTCGGTGCAGCCTCTGCAGCCACGGAGAACTCAGAGAAGCCCTCCCTGACCATGGCACCCTGACCGGAGCTGCCCCGAGGCCCCCGATGGCCAGGGGCAGGGCGGCCTGGGACGCGCCCTTGGGGCCCGGTGCCTGTGCATCCTCCGACACGCACCCCGTGATTCATTCCATGGCTTCTGGAGCTCGTGGGCAGGGACTCCCCTGCCTGGCTGACCACAGCCAGAGGGGTCTGACGAGCTGTGGACAGTGACGGCCCCGACCAGCCCCAGTGCTTCTGACATCCTTTTGCAAAGTGGTGTTGACTTCCTCCTTCCAGAGTCACCGGGAATTAGTATAATTGCACTCAAATATTTGCAGACTTTGCATCTGTTTTTCCTAGCAGATTTTGTAGAGCATGCCAAATATTCATGTTAAAAATCTACTTGGGGGGGAGGAGGAAGAGAATAAATACAATTAAAATGTGGGCTGACCCGAAGAAGTTCTGGACAGTTACCAGGTTTCGATCTAAAACACCTTCAGTTCGTATTGACCTATTGCAGGTGGCAGAAGTTTTAAGAAAGGGGTTGAGGGTTTTGTTTTGCACAGATAACTGTCTGCAAAGGGAGGAGCCTGGGAACAGGCGGATTCGCTTCCTGCCCGCGCTGTTGAGTGCACTTGCTGTTTCCCGAACAGCTAGATGGAGCTCTTTCATCTTTCATTAACCAGAAGCCATTTTAGGAATGAGGCTGGAGAAGGAGGTTCCTGCGGGAGACCCGTGTGGGAATGACTCATCGCTCGCATCTTCCTGGCGACAGGGTGGCTGATAAGAGAAGATGGGGTGGAAGGAAGGTGGGCTGGAGGTGATCTACTGGGTGACTGGCCAGGGAAAAGCCTCAGTGGCCAGTGTACAGAAAAGGGTGCAAAGTGGGGGAGGCACTGGGTTGTGTGATGCGGCCAGCTGCATGACTCAGGCTCATGCCTTCAGCACGTATCTTGGAGCGAGTCAAGCAGAGTGGGATGAGATTTGTTGGAGAAACCCTGGGGCTAGTTATTCCCAGTGGACTTTTCTCTAAGTGGTTAAGTAAACCCAGCCTGTTCCCCTGAGGGGGTTCAGGGGGTTCGGGCGCTCCAGAAAGAGGCTGTTGGAGACTTGAGGCTCCAAGCCCAAGCTTGCTGTTTGTTTTTACAGAGATGAAGTGCGGATTTACATCTTGTCTCCGCTCACCAGGAGGATTCTTGGAGACCAACGCATCCTTAGGCTCCGTAAATGTACTTAATACTGTGTCTTAGGCAATAAATGCATTTTGTTTCGGGTGTGATGGACGGGAGCTTTTGTGTGAAGAAGAAGCTCATATTGACATTCAAGTCTCATACTGACGACGAAGTGGGATAATTCTTCCAATATTTTATTGTAAAAATTTCAGGCACAAGGCAACATCGAGTTTCAGTCAACACTTGTCCTAAATTCTACCACTGACATTAGACTATACATGATTTGTCATCCATCTGTCTCCTCTGTCCCTCCCTCCTTCCCCCCCCTCCCCTTCCCACTCCTTCCTGCCCTCCCCTCTGCCCCCCCCCATCTATCATCCACCTATTATCTATCATCTCCATCCATTAATTCAACTTAGATTTTTTTGTACTTCCCCCAAATACTTCAATGTATGTATCATTAACTAGGGTTATACATCTATGTTACCAATCTTTATTAAGGCATAGAACATTACCACTGTTATTCCAGAAAGTTCCCTTCTTTTAGGCTAATCCCAGTTTCTCTCACTCCCAGACACAAGTACTACTCTCATTTTCTTTTCAAGTGCCAGAATTTGGCAGACACCTCTCTCTCTCTCTGTAAGACCAGATGTCAAAGAGCATGTTAAGTGTATCCTAAAATGCCATTCATGAATTGCTGTATTTATTGTCTATGTTTTAGGAAACAAGAGAAAAATAAGCTTTGGCAAAGGATAACACGAGGCTCTGCCCATAGTAACCACCAGGGATGGGCCCTGTGCCCATGCTGAGCTCTGTGGGGACAACCGTCCTGAGGTGCTCACCTGGGGCTTCCCCGTGCAACAGAGTCCAAATTTGCAGTGATTTTTAAAAATATGAACTTTTAAAATAAACATACATTATAAAGTTTTTACTTTCCTGTTTGAATCATCCACATAGACATACACACTATGTACAACCAATCTGTATTTACAATTAAAGCAACTTTCTCCCAAAAGGCAAGGTTTGAGGACAGGGGCTTTGAAGGAGAAAGCATCCCACGGCTCCCGCAAACACCAGCCAGCACACCATTTTGTTTTCCAAACTGCCTGAAAACGGTATGCTTGACCAGCTCACAAGTCAGTTAATAAAGTTCCTTTTAACATGAATCGAAACAGCCTGAACTCAATGGCAGGGATCCCAGGATGGGAATAGGGAAGCGGGGACCAGCCACGCTTGGGTGACAGGTCAGGGAGGCATGCAGTTGGTTCACCGGCTGGGTTTGAGAAAGAAGATGGCGGTGCTGGGGATACGGTCCCGTGCACTAGAGTGACAGAGTGATTACACCCTAGCATCTGACTCTGGAGCATAAAAGAGAGAATTTGAACTCACGTAGTGTCCTAGGGTCTCCGTTAAACATTAGAGACCCAGGAGAAGTTCCTTCTTCTTAGCTTCTGCATCAGCCCTCAGTAACAGGCTCCAGGGCTGTGAAACGTGGGTCGTGAGGAGGGTCTCTCCTCCTTCTCACCCAACACCTCCGCGCTGGTGCCTGGGCTTATGGTCTCCGCAGGAAAGGCACCCATTGGCCTACGGTCTCCGGGGGAATGACGTCCTTTGTTAAAAAGCAGTTAATCCATTTTTACTCTGTTTTGTGGACAAAGGAATAAACAAGTAATTTATTGTAGAGAATTTCCAATGGGATTTTTCCAGACCTGGACAGAGCTTTTCTCTGGTTCCTGTCAAGTGATTCCCTTCTTTGTGGACCTGGAATGCCTGCACAGTTTTGAGGGTCCAGCGACCTGTGATCCCTCCCTCAGGACGTTCCCGCCCGGCTGTGTTGTTGGCGTGAGTTGAAGCTGGGCAGGGTCACGAGCTCTCTCCCCAGATGTCCACCTTCGCCTTAACCAGCCCCACTCTTGCAGGATGGCCATTCTCCCCACAGATCTGCCTGCCTGCTTCGGTATCCTGGGTTTGTTTTCACTCTCAGATAAGCCCACCTGCCCTGGACTAGAGGAGCGCCTTCTCTCCGCAGAGCACCTGAAATCTAAAGGAGACTGGACGGTTTCCCTCCTGAGCCTTCTCCTGGGAAGCCATCAGTGAAGCAAGGAGCTCCCTTCCTTCAGACACAAATAATGCATCTCATCCTGTAATACAGAAAACTCCTTTATATCCATGGTGGTCATTACTAATCTTCACCCTGGGTCTCATTTTGACCTTTGGAAGAAGGAAAGTATTTAATTATGTAGGCTTGTAGAATTGTCAATATTAATAAGCACCGAGAAAAATTGCTTTAAATGGCTTTCATGTGTACGTTGCGGCATTCCTGCCCTGGTGGGTAGGCTGTGTGTTTGCAGAGGCAGGCGATGCTAAGTGAGCAGCTGCACCAGCATCTAATTAATTAATTAATCAATCCAACAAATATCTATTGAATGTCATCTATGTGCCAAGCTCTAATGGGTGCTAAACATGAATAGGAAATTGTCCCCACCTCTCACACTCACGGGAGGGAATGATAAGTAAAGAACTTCCCTTGAAATGTGGCCAAAGTGAGTGACAAAATAGATTGAAAATCCACAGGCTGTGGAGTTGGGAAGGAGGGGCGCTCCTCTCGTCTGGGGTGACCTGGAAAGATAGCACACAGGTATTCAGGGCCATTGGAGCGGGACCTGGAAGAACAGGCAGAGGCATGCTGCATAGTGAAGGTCGTTGAAGGGCATTCCTGGAGAGGGAAGCAATGGATGCCAAACGTGGAAGTAAACGTATACAGCACACTCTTGGAACCGTGGTGGTTTGGAATCAGAGGCCCTACACCGTGTCCGTGGTCTGCCACTTAGGAGAGGGCTGTCCCCAGCAGCTCTGAGGTTTTGTTCCCGTGTGTGGGGCCAGAAGAGTAAGAACGCCTCATGGGGTTGGGAGGATGAAACGAGTAAGGAGTAAGGGATGTGGGGCCAACGGTGCATACGGGCTGGCTAGCATCACCAGGGCGGGAAGCCTGTGCTCACATGCTCCGTAGGCTGTGGGGACTCGAGGAAGGGTAGCTGGAGACAACTGTGGACCTTCCATATTAGCCCAAGAGGAGTGGAGACTGGGGGGTCAGCAGCGGAGGTGTGGCATGTTCTTAGCTAATTCAGGAGTTACCTGATGTTCTTTG
This sequence comes from Phoca vitulina, assembly GCF_004348235.1. Classification (NCBI taxonomy): domain Eukaryota; kingdom Metazoa; phylum Chordata; class Mammalia; order Carnivora; family Phocidae; genus Phoca; species Phoca vitulina. The sequence continues at coordinate 3,014,428 of NW_022589708.1, forward strand.
GGTTAACTAGTGGTCCCCTTCTGGGACGCAGAAGATGGCCAAGGCAGGAGGACCCCGAGGGCAGCCGAGGACATTTGGGCGGCTCTCGCGATCATCCATGCAAGCAAAGCCCAAAACCCTAAATTTAAAAATATTTCCGTAAAAGTGATACAAATGTAGTGTTAGACATTTGACAATTAGAAAAGGGGGGAACGAGCCACGGTCCTGCCGCTGACAGGCAGACGCGATCATCAGTACTGTGCTGTATTTTGTCGGAGTCTTCTTGTACGAGTCTGTTTGTCTGTTCAACATTATTCTGCTCCCACTAAATCCTGCTTACAGAATCCCCTAAAGTTATTTTGTGTGCACGTTTCTACATTAATATGCGTTCCTCTTAATCCTCATTTTAAAAGGTTAAATGGTTATTGTAAATCTGTAATGAACATTTTTGTTTTTTTAATACTTTCCTGTATTTAACAGCTATTCTGTAGAATGGATTCCAAGAGGGGAGATTAACCGATCAAATTATATTTACATTTGAGAAGTTTTGGGTAAATTTGTAGGCTGACCATCAATATAAGGGAAAATCACATATTGATTGATAGTAAGTGAACAATTAATACTACTTAAAAATGTTATTTTTAAAAAAGATTTTATTTGTTTATTTCAGAGAGAGAGAGAGAGAGAGAGAGCGGGGGGGAGGCGCAGGGGCAGAGGGAGAAGCAGACTGCCCGCTGAACAGGGAGCCCCAATGTGGGGCTCAATCCCAGGACCCCGAGTTCATGACCTGAGCTGAAGGCAGATGCTTCACCGACTGAGCTGCCGAGGCACCCCTTACTTTTTTGTTTTAATTTATATTTCTTTGGGAACATTTTCTCATACCCTCTTATATATTTCTGTTTACATTATTTGAGTAATACTAAATACTGACGATTTGTCTAACAGCACGTTACCCAGACAGAGTACTGGGATCTTCCAGTTCATACATTGTGCCTCTAACCTACCCATCTACTCATTCTCATTTCTTCTCCTTCATTCTTTTGGTGGCTGAAAGAGCTACCATAAGGCCATCAGCCTTGAGTCCTACATTAGCTCACTGTGGCCTCTGCTAGGCAAAGAGCATTACTTTCCGGGAAACTGTAGTGTAAAGGTGATTATGTGAGCATGTGTGAGTGCGCACAGGACAAAATGTCTAGTCCAAAACTGCTTTTGCAGTTTTCACTCCTGTGCTTTTTTTTTTTTTAAACCTTCTAAGTTATAGATTGGAAGAATGTAGATGTATTTTAAAACGATGACTCCAAAAGCTCTGATCTATAAATATTGGAGACAACAAGTTCATATTAATTACTTTGCTTTAAGAAGTGAAAAAATTGAAAACTAGTCAACATGATCACACTATAAGGGATATCTTTGGGAGAGAGACCCTGGTGTCCCCTCATCCCCAACGCTACTTTACTTTTGGTGAATAAATCCACACTGTTCTTTCTCCCTTACCTCCTTACGCATGGATTCAGCCTGTGAGGCAGTAAGACAGCTTGGGAGGGGGTGCAGCCGTGATTCTGACAGTAGAGGAGGTAGGCGAGCCCGCAGGTGGGACGTCAGGTGTCCACGTGGGTGAAGCGTGGGGGCCGGTGAGGGTGTTGGCGCGCGGGCGGAGGCTCTCCTAATTAGGAACGATGAACCAGGGCTGCTTGCCCGTTGGAACAGCTCCTGACCCTGCCATTTCTCCGGTCTTTAACCGAGAGCACACAATACCTCTGGAGCCGTGCAAAGCCCAGGGTAGGCTAATGTTCACAGTGGCAAATAATTATCCAAATTAATTAACTTATTTTCTTTTTGTATAAACATCCATGCCCAAAGCTAATTGCTCATTTAATTAAAGCCTTCAGCCTTCGTCAGGATTGCCTTGTAACTAATCCACACATATTCAAGATGTATCAACTGCTCTCATTGTTATGTGCCTGAAACCGAGACAGAACTGTACCATAAACAACAGCTCAAGAGACAGAATGATAAACAGCCGCACTGTAAACATTACCTGTCAGTCGCTTTCTCCCGAGAGTTGGATTGACTCTGGAATGTTCTCTACGGGCTTTTCAGTTGTTACCATTTTGTCTCCCATTTTATTCTTAAGATCCCACTTTTTGGTTTCTGCCTCTTTCCAAATAAGCATTTTTGGGACTTTAATCTTTAGGCGATCATATGTTCTTTCAGAACTAAACATGAAACCGGATTATGTGCATCATGGTTTAATAAAGGCATAGATTCCGGTGGTATTTAGAATCTCGTGGAGAGTTTTGCATAAGGCACTCTCTGGCAGGACCAATTTGGGGTGGCTGGGGGTGGGATGGGCTGAGGTGTTGGCTCTGCTGGGTGTGGTGTCACCGTGCCATGATCCAAGGGTCTGTGGTTGATGAGCATGACTGTCTTCGGTGATTGCTTTACTTCCTTACAAAATATCTGTATCAAAATTGGCGAGCAACTGAAAACACAAAATGATCTACATTAAAGGAAAGGGAGATGATTGTGTCCCACAGTGCAAGAGTTTATGCGTAAAGCCAACTTCAGATCTGGCTAGATTAGGGGCCGAATCATGGCATTGGGATGCAGGTTCTCACCTCCCTTGGCTCTGCTCTCCCCAGGGTCAGCTTCATTTTCAGACTTCATGGGATGGCAGGCAAATGACTGCCACCAGCTCCACCAACATTCAACCCCACAGAGAAAAGAGAGTGCCCTTCTCTCCACAGTCCCAGTAAAATCTCATTTGCTCTGTGTGGGTCATGGCAGTCTATGAACTCATCGCTATGACCAGGGGAAGGCAATGAGCCCATCGGGCAGGAATGAGTTACAAGCTCTGTTATCCCAGTGATCTGGGGTTGAGGTCAACTCTACTGGAAATTCCATAGATTGAGATAAAAAGAAAGGGGGTTATTATCCAGAAAAAAATTAAAATATTATTATTAGAAGAAACTTGAGTGGTTGCAGAATAGCCAAAGTAACAGATATTCATCTGGGGATGGGAATGAGGATGAGACTATGTGGCAAATATTGTACAAAAGTAGTCAATTCAAACTTTTTTTTTTTTTTAAAGCAGGCTCCACGCCCAGCATGGAGCCCAATGTGGGGCTTGAACCGATGACCCTGAGATCAAGACCGGAGCTGAGATCAAGAATCAGACGCTTAACTGACTGAGCTTAACTGACTGAGGTGCCCCTCAAACTCTTTTAAATAGTCTCTCCTGGAGTCTCCGCATGCTTAAAATGGCAATAGGGGTTGGAGGTGTATCTTAGAGAGCTGGGCCTTCACCTCCTCTTTCCCATATCTGTGCTGTATCTGGAACACATACCTGAGTTCTATCTCCTACTGGTCAGAAGACTGAGAAACTCAGAGACTCCATCTCCGAATTGCAAAATAAGGACTAATGTGTCCATTCTAGCAGCTTCATAGGGATTGTTTGAGCACCAAACAAGAAGGCACAGGGCTTTGTTCATAGGACAAATATTATGATTCAACCAAACAAAACTGAAGACCTTAAACCATGACTTTCCAGACTCTTGACACTTTGCTCTCAAGTATTTGCTATAACATGACTTCTTTCTGTCCAAAATTCACTGAAGCTTAGGCTTCGGATAAATTTCACAGAAGCAACACCAGCCAGTGTCATGGGATTTAGATCTCATGGGCAGCACCAGAACTGAACCAGAACATTGCTGACTATATTACAGAACTCTGGTTCTGTCCTGAGGCTACAGTTTGGAGGGCCTTTTAAATAGAATCCCATCCTCACACATGGGATTTCCAGTGAAGCCCACCAAAGAAACCCTCTTGCCTGAGATAAATCTGAAAGCTGCCTGGAAAAAGAGGGTGGTAGCCCAGTGAAACTAGATTATGGAGGATCTTGAAAGTTGGGCTTTTCGACAATGGTGGGAACTCAGGAATATCTCTTGAAGAAGAGTGATGAGTGTGGTTTCAGGGAGAAGATTCTGATGGATATTTTCTGTGTGTAGACAGTGGGGAGAGACCCCGTCTAGCCAACCTCATAGCCATGACGAGCTGATCGCTGACCGGATCTAGGAGGATGAGCTATCGGGAAGCTGGAGAAGGGGTGGCGCGCTCGGAAGGAAAGGAGAAAACTTGTCTGTTTGGTCCTTTCCCCCTTGCTGCTTTTTGCCCACATTCTCTTCATAAAATGGGCTTTCCTTTTCTGCCATTGTGGATGAGGTGTTGGTGGGCAGGTTGGGGACTACTCAAGTCCCCTCATCTTACATGGCTTCGGGGCTTCAGCCAGTCTCCATTTCTTTGAGTTGCTTCTTTAGCTCATTAGGCGGGACCAGCTAAGACACCTACAAGCATCCATGGCTGGACTCTCCACATCTTCAAATACATCTCATTACCGAGGAACAAAGTAACAGATGCCTACGGCCCTATGTTTCACAAATGGACCCCACATCATAACTGTCAGCCTCGGGGGTTTCTAAAATCCAGTGCTGGAAGGCCAGGAAAATCCAAGATTTCTACCTTCACAGAAAAACTGAATAGCAGAGACCAGAGATGCCAGAAAGTGGAATTTTTACACATTTGAATTTGAATTTGGACTGACTGATGGCCTTCAACATGGAGCTGAATGTTACCCATAATATTGTCTATTGAGGGAATTATGTGGAAATATGCAGAACGTGTCCTATGCCGACTATCAAATTCTCCAGCCATCCTTGAAAACAAAACAGTAGCAATACTTACCTTAATCATTTAAAACGATCTGACACAGTCAATTTGTTAGTAAATTCCATATCTAAATGCCTGAGGGAAGGTGACACCCTAAGCAGGGTGGCCCGGCATTGCCCGCCAAGAGTAAATCTCCATCAGTATGAGTTGGATGAGTGAAGAACAAACTTTAGGTCACCAATTGCTATTTCGAGGAAGGACCTGAAATTTCTTTTTAAGCGTGCTGATAGTGTACTAGAAAGGAGGCGAACTGGGACCACGTTTCTCAGCTTGCGGTGTATGAAGACAGGTGTGTGCTGTCCATGGTGTGAACGCCAACAGCGGAGACCAACGACACCCATGGGAACGAGCTGAGGGATCCCAAGATCATCTCACAGACCCCCTGCGCCTCGTTCCTCCACATGCCTTCCCGTGGACACACAGACATGAGAGCTATTTGCCAGTGTGTGGCAGCTCAGGGTGACCCCGTGGGAGGATGTGGGCTTCTGGCCCGACACCCAACCCTGGCTCCTGGTGCAGCTCGATTGCTTTGGGCTGTTTGGCTTCTGGAGCCTCCGTCTCCCATCTGGGAAGTGGTGGTATGGGGTTAAATGGGAGAATGACAGAAAACGCATCTGGCATTTGGGGGAATAAATATAAATTCCCTCCCACTCCACTTTCAAAACGATAGCTAGATTTCAAAAACAGTAGTGAGGAGAGCCAGGAAACGCAGGCTTCTTTATTCTCTGTGCTTACTTTTCTTGCCTTTCTTCCTTATGACCGCTTCCCATCCTTTGTTCTTTCTATTCATTCCTGGCTGTCCGCCTCTTTCTAGGTTGCTCATGACTCCTTTGATTTTGCTTTGCTGGAGAGTCGATGGTTGGTGCTCCCGGTGGACGTGGCTGGGGTGTCCTTACTGCTGAGGGACGCACAACTTTTGGGGGCTCTGTCCGACGCCCGTGCATCTCAGGCAGCAGAGAAGCCACCAGAAGGGGCTCGTTGGGATAGATCTCCTCAGCGGGAACGGGAAATTCACTGAATTCCCTTAGCCAGCCATCTGCCTTCTGGTTGGTTCTTTATCCTTGCAGAGTTCTTAGCAAAGCTACAGGCGAGGCGATGGACAGAGGGCTACAGGGAGGAGGAAGCCTGCGTGAGAGCGAGTTCATGTTTATAGCGCTCCTGTCATAGGGTTTTAGGAGCCTCAGCTGGCCAGGCTTTGAACCTCCAACCATACGGCCTCAGTGAGTGGGGAACCATCCCGTCACTGGTGAGTCTGACCTGGGAGAAGCTAGTAAGTTCAGCCCTCGCCTTGGGAGCCACGGGGCCAGTGGGGGCCAAGCCAGGGAGATGGCTGTGGCCCAGCTCCCTCGCTTCCTGGGGTGGGAAAGACACCCCCCCACACACCACCGCGGGCCAGGGCAGGGCCTGGAGTGCTTCTCGGGGTTCCAAGTTCAGTCCTTCAAAATTCATGTAGGCGTGGGGCGGGGGGACGGCCGCGGGAGGAAATCGCTTTGTCCTGAGATTTGACAGTTCCCAGGAGCCTGTGGACTTCTGTGGGACTGGGCAGGAAGGCCGCGGCGTGAGGACACTAGCGTATTTCAGAGAAAATGAGGAAGGAGATGTACAAGGTCAGAGGAATAGGGCAAATCGATAGTTTGTGCAATGGACATTTCTGTGTTGTTGTTTTTTGTTGTTTCATTTTGTAAACTAATTAATTGTTTCCTTTTAAGTGAAACTTTATTCCCCCCCGAGCAATACATGCTCACTGTCTACAAATTAAGAAATCCAGATCCGCAGAAATGCCCACACCTGGTTTCGATCCCAGTACCTGGAAGTATCATTGCTCTCACACGTCTTCCTTGCCCTCCCCCTCCTCATCTATCGGAAGGTATTTATTATCTGCTTTTGCACCAAACAATATGCTTTCAGCACGTTTTCACGTCTTCACGTGTAACCCGCCGTGCGGGGTTTCCTGGCTGCCGAGCCACGGTACAAGGATCAGTGATTTCATTTTGCCGCAGCAGCTGACCTTCACGCGGGCTCCCGCTGTTCTCTGTGACAAACAGCATTTGAATAAGCGTATTTAAAACTCTGTGAGTCTGAGTCTCTGCTCACTTCTTTGAGTAAAGTTCTGAGAGAAGGGGGAATTGCTGACGTTTGAGGATGCCTGTTGTGAAGGTTTTAACATATACCCCCAACCACTCTCTTGAGTTACCACGTCAGGTTTAATTTCTTCCTAACATAATATTTTTTCTGAATAAAAATTTTCAGTGAATTTTCAATCAGAAAATTGCTTTCATAACTTTAATGTCTACGGAATAAGATCATTCACACGGTTCACAGAAATTACAGCAGTGGCAACAAATGCGACTTAAGAAATAAAGAAAAAAGGATTAAGAAAACCACGCTGACCTAAGAAGGCAGAGCTTATAGAGGGGGCAGGAAGGCCGCAGGGGGTGGGGGTGTCCTATAGATGGGAATATGAGGGCCACAGGGGGTCTACATAGACAGTGGCTCAAGGGCCATGTGGGGGCGTCCGTATAGACGGGGTCTGAGGGCTGCGGGGAAGGGGGTGCCCATATAGATGGGGGTGGAATCTGAGGGCCACAGGGTGGTTCAGATAGATGGGGGTCTGAGGGCTCGGGGGGCATATAAATGGGGCCCGAGGGCCTCAGGGGGGTCCATATAGACTGTGTTCAGAGGGCCATGGGGGGGTGCTGTATGGACGAGGGTCTGAGGGCCGTGGGGAGGGTCCGTAAAGACAGGGGTCTGAGGGTGGCAGGCTGGGGGGCAGTCCATATACACGGGGGTCTGAGGGACACTGGCGGGAGGAAGAAGGTCCATATAGACTGGGGTTTGAGCTCCGCTGGGGTGTTCCAGACCCACCCTCGCCCCAAACTGGGTTTTCTCAGTTAGAGCTCTCAGGACTCCTATCTTCCTGTTGGTTATTATATTGGACGCATGTAATTGTGTTATTTGCATACCTTTCATAAGGAGAGCACAAGTTCCCGGGTAATACAGCGCCGCCTTCGCTCCTTTCTGGCTCCCACGCGCAGAGAACGCTCCCACCTGAGGCACTGACGCGCGCGGGGCGCAGGACCCCCTTCCCGCTCCGACTCAGACCCCTCCCCAGTGTGAGCGGCTGCACCTGCCCGAGACGCATGCGCACTCGGTGGCATCTCTGAGCACCCCGCTTCGGGCAGAGCTCTCGCGGGCAGGTGAACCGTCTCTGGCAGGAGGAACGTGGCTGTTACCCCATCGAAGGAGACCCAAGCCTTTTTGTGCAGAAGCTCAGCTACTCTCTGTTCATCCGAAGTGTTGAGAAAGTGAGAACAGATACCCTTTCTCAGATGAGTTGTAGGTTAATTTGTCATTTGGCTGTATTTAGAGAAGTTCTTTTCTTTTTGGAGTCTATTTAGGGTATCTGGAGAACTGTGACAAATATTTCTTCCCATTTGTCCTGCCTGGTTGTCGATGTGCAAATATAAAGTTTGTTTCTTTCTAATGGTTATAAATACTTGAGAGAGGAATATGTGGAAAGAATAAACAGAGTCTAGGCTCTTGCTTTCTTCCCTAAATTAGAATGTGTGCCTCTGTGAACTGAGTGACACAGACGATAAAACTCTGGGGGGAGCATCAGTATTTCTTAAATAACATATTATGGGTGGGCTCGTATAAGAATGTTATCTATGATAATTTGCTATGAAAAAATATGGTCGTCTGTGCAGAATGAAGTTGATTTTAGACAATTGAATGCATAAAATATATTTTAAATCAGGTCTGTTGTAGACACAGCCCTTATTTAAGGAAATTGTCAGAATTTATTTAAAAAATTGTGTGGTTAAATGATTTTTGTGATTTTTTAAAACCATGTTGAAGTTTTGACAAGCTTTTGGCCTATTCCCACGATTCTCCATCTGGGCACTCGTAATGATTTCTTACCTCGTTTAGCATTTGCTCTCAGACATCATTCCCTTACACAGAGTGCTATAGGTTCAGAGGGATAAAAAGCACTTCGTCTCTTGCTGTCAGAAGCATTGTGAAAGCAAGTTCTCAATCTCCCTAGGAGTGTAATTAAAAACTTCAGTGGCCTTAAAACACTTTCCTCCACCATCTTCACGTATACTTGAGTTCTCTGTATGTGTCCTGTACAGGACCATGGTATTTTCTAGTTAATAAAACATTCTGGCTTCTTGAACACCTTTTATTCAACACTTCATGTATGCCAGTTACTATGGGAAGGGTTATCATACACGATTTTACACAATTTTTATGACAATCCTCCGAAGTAGTTAGTCTTGGACAAATTCTTATCAGAAGGGGAAACCGAGGCTCAAAAAAGTTGAGTGACTAGCTCCGTGATTCCGAGTAACTTACATCAACTTCCTAAGTCACCTCCCCTGAGACCAGGGTCATGGTAGTCCCTCCGGAGCCAGCGTCAGTGTGACGTGACAGGCCAGGGATGCGGAGCAGAGCGCGCAAAGACCGGCAGATGTTCAATGAAGAGTAGATTTTCAGTAATTAATTGACTGAAGTAATTCCCGACTTTCTCCCAAAGAACTACATGTATAAATCTCAGCTCCTGTATCCCACGGGGAATGACTGAGAGGGAAGTGTCCACACTTTCTGCCAGATCACGGCCAGCCCGCAAGACACAGACACAGCGACAATACCGAGACCCAGTGACGGCACACTCTGATTTTGGGAGTCTGCGGTCCTTGCACAGGACGTGGCGATACCACCAATGCTGGAAATATGAAGCATAATAACACCTCATCGGATGGAAATCACTTAGGGGTGACTTCAGCACAAGGCAGAGTGGTATCAGATGATTTTCAGGTATAAATCTGGTGTCTGCCTCAAACGCAACCTGATCATCTTTTGATTAAGGATGACTTTGCATGTATGGCGAATCAGGGTCTTACATTTAGTATCCTGGGGTCTTTTTCTATTGGATGAATCACATATTCATTCTTTCCTCCTGTGCATTGTCCTACCACTTAGTTACACTGTCAAAAATTAGCGATTTGCCAAGCACTTCCTATTTGCACCCAAAGGTGCTAAATGTGGGTTTGGAGTCACTGAGAACTTTCACTACTTTTTAGCAAGGCATGAAGTGCTTTAACAATGTTAATATTTCGGGGTGCCTGGGTGGCTCAGTCGTTGAGCGTCTGCCTTCGGCTTGGGTCATGGTCCCAGGGTCCTGGGATCGAGCCCTGCATCGGGCTCCCTGCTCAGTGGGAAGCCTGCTTCTCCCTCTCCCACTCCGCCTGCTTGTGTTCCCTCTCTCGTTGTGTCGCTCTCTGTCAAATAAATAAATAAAATCTTAAAAAAAAAAACAATGTTAATATTTCAGCTCTGCAATTCTGTAGACTGTGCTAAAAGGGAAAAATAGAAACATTGCCTGAGCATCTTGTCAGGGCTCAGTGCTTCCTTCCATCAGTTTCATTCCAAGGCTTGTGAGTCTGAAATACTGCTAGGTAGGCCAAAACAATGTGGACCTATGAATATTAAATATAAAAATAGCATCCATTGGAAGTCTGAAATGATAACTAGCTCTATAGTACTTCAGGCCCACAGATAATGGTGAGAGAAGAATTTAATCTTGAAATTCCGTTAACTGGGGAACTTGGACGTACATTGATTCCAGATTCCTCATGGATGGTCATCACCAGCCTCCAGTGTTTTCCGTGTCCTAAGACCTCATCATGCTATCTCAGGCAGGAAGCCTTCAAATCTGGGATTAAGGTAACCAGATCTTCCGCTGGGTTGCCGAATGTTTGAGATTGAATGGAGTTCTAGGGTTACCCAGCCCCAGAAATCTGCCTCAACTGCAGCTGCCCCATGAAGTGAACTCTGGAGGTGACATTCCATGAGCTATTCTTGATGATATTAGAAAACAAAATCCTTCTATCCCAGCCATCTCATTCATTAAAATGTTCAGTAAATGCTTGATATCATTTGGGGTAGAGACTGGGCATAATTTCTTCAGTGACAGATCATACTTTTTATCTGCTGAAAATCACGGTTCTAGAGGCTGAAAGTCTGAGGTCCAGGTGTTGGCATGGCTGGGTTCTGGTGAGGGCTCTCTCCCTGCCTTGCAAAGGGCTGCCTTGTCACCATGTCCTCCCAGGGTGGAAAGAGCGAACAAGCTCTCTCGTGTCTCTTCTTGGAAGGGCACTCACACCACCATGAGAACGCCCCCCTCATGACCTCACCAAACCACATTACCTTCCAAAGGCCCTCATCTCCAAAAGCCATCATGTTGAGCTTAGGGCTTCAGCATATGAATTTGGGGGACACCATTCGGTCCATAGCAGTGGCTCATAGGGCATCCAACAGCATCTCTGCCCCAGGCAAGCAAATGCGCAAGTCTCGGCTTCTTCATACAGGTACCACCAGTCTCTCTTCAGAGTCCCAGTTAGTTGTTTGTCCTGTAACCTCAGTTCTCTGAAAGGTTCAAGAGAAGTCACGAGTTTCCCGTTTGTTATACTTTCTCTGCCTGGGAGCGTGAGGGCAACACTCATCCCATCTCTCCACATCTTTGAGTTGAAACTGAATGTCCTCTGCACATTTATCTTAAACTTTTCTGATTATTTTAGGTTGGGGTATTCTCATTTTGCTTGACACACATTCAGGTTTCCAATTCCCTACCTCTTTCCTCCAGCAAAGGAAAGTAAATTTAAAGATTTTTTGAATTAAAAAGCAAAATGAAAAGAAAGGAAACCAAACTTTAACAGGCCTGGTATAGAGAAAAATAAGCTTCAGTCTCTACAAAGCAATGTAAGTCATATTTTTACATAAAAGTTCAAAAGAATTCTAATATGGACTGTCATCCTTGTTTGCATTAATGAGGAATATGCCCCATCAAGAAGTGAAAGAATGTGGATTATCTAAACTCGCTGTCACACAGGAATTGCTAATGACTCAGTCAATCCTTCCTGGGAGTGAAGCAATTTAATAATTCAGCAAATATTTATCTTGAAATTCTGTACAAAATAATTTTATTACCCTGCACATTATATGCTCATACTATGTTATCAGGGTAGGATGACAATTTTGTATGCGTTCTTATCACAAAAGATGCTTGAATTAGCCTCTGTTTTCAATTAACTGCCTTCTCACTTGACCTCTTACCATTTTATCTTTTACCTGAAATGGTAGGTCTACATTTTCAAGATTTTGAATGATAGCTTCTGACATTTTGCATTTACTGGGTTGAGCAAAACTTGTTTTGAAAATATACTTAGAAAAATCAAAAAGAACTTTAATATTCAGACGGGCCCCTTGTAAGATTGCACAGAAGTGTGTTGTTGACGCAAGAGTGAGCTTCCTGCGGGGCCGGAGCCTGAAGCCTGCGAGGCAGCCGCACGCCAGGCACAGCGGCCCCAGAGACAGTGGGGAGAACCCCGTGCCCCCCTGTAGAGGGCC
>NW_022589708.1:3026551-3105076 GCF_004348235.1 Phoca vitulina
AGTGGGGAGAACCCCGTGCCCCCCTGTAGAGGGCCCCAGAGACAGTGCGGAGAACCCCGTGCCCCCCTGTAGAGGGCCCCAGAGACAGTGGGGAGAGCCCCGTGCCCCCTGTAGAGGGCCCCAGAGACAGTGGGGAGAACCCCGCGCCCCATTCCCACCCCCCGGCCTTCCGTGGCTTCCGTTCGGAACCCCAGCGCACTTCATGGTGATGGAGCAACTCAGACATTTCCCTGATTGGCTTTCAGAGGCTTGATGAGGAAGACATGTTCCCAATGTGTGTTCTTTTATTTTTTTTTAAGATTTTATTTATTCATTTGAGACACAGAGATACAGAGAGAGAGAGAGAGAGAAAGCATGAGCAGGGAGAGAGGCAGAGGGAGAGGGAGAAGCAGGCTCCTCGCCGAGCCAGGAGCCAGATGCGGGGCTCGATCCCAGGACCCTGGGATCATGACCTGAGCTGAAGGCAGACGCTTAACCATCTGAGCCACCCAGGCGCCCCACCAATGTGTGTTCTTTTAAAAAAGAACTATTTTCTGCTTGTAATTCTCCACACATCATTCCCAGAACAATCGTTCCTGCAAGAATGGTCACTAACCGCAGAACTGGTTGTATGCTCAAAAGACAGGAGGGCTGTTTCTTGTTTTAATGACCGTAGGACTGGATGTCTTCTGGCTTGTAAATAGTCACTTTCTTAGAGCAAAGGGGTTTATGCCAGGTAAGGATAAAATTATGCTACTTTATTTTATAGGATTACTTACTGTTAGGGGTTGGAGTGTTCCCTCCAGATCCATACGCCAAAGCCCTAACCCCAGTGCCTTAGAAGGACTTTATTTGGAAATTGTGTTGCTGCAGATGTAATTAGTGAAGATGAGATCATACTGGAGTAGGGTGTGCCACTGACCCAGTGAGACTGGGGTCCTCATAAACAGGGGACGTTGGGACACAGATACACAGGGAGATGCTGTGTGAAAACAGAGGCAGAGATCAGGGTGGTGCGTCTACAAGGCACGGAGCACCAGAGATGTCCAGCAAACCGCAGACCCCACAGGAGAAGCCTGGGGGAGACTCTGTCTCATAGCCTCAGAAGGCAGAGCCCTGCGACAGCTCCATCTTGACCCTCTGGCCTCCAGACTGTGAGACGATAGGTTTCTGTTGATTAAGGCATCCGGTCTGCGGTTCTTTACTATGGTGGCCCTAGCGTACTAATAAACCTGCATACTTTCTCGGGTTGCAGCAAGTGAGTAAGGATTTTTAGCCCGCGTGTCTCTGAAGAGCCCGCTGCAGGTTCTCTTACTTTTGCTACGAGTGGATTCTTGCTGAGGTTGATAGGAGGGGCCATAGAAAATGTAAGGAAGCCCCCACTCCCTTATAGGAAGGAGGTTGCACCTGCCTGGGCACTTTGACCAAGGAGTTCAGTTGTTCAGGTCATAATCAAAGGTCCTGAGGTGACAACAAAGCTTGTATCCAAAGCTTGTTGTTAATGTGAGCCTAGGGAACGTTAAGATATAAAACTTGCATAAGTTATGTATACTGTTGAATCACACCAATCAGATAAAATACGGCCACACACACCATTAATGCATTAGTTTGCTGGGCCACCATAGCCAAGGACCATAGGCTGGAAGGGGCTTAAACAACATGAATTTATTTCTCACAGTTTTGGTAGAGGAAGTCTGAGGTCCAGGTATGGGCAGGGTGGGGTCCTTCTGAGGTCTCTCTCCGGGGCTTGTAGATGGCTGTCTCCTCCCTGGGTCTTCACGTGGTCGTCCCTCTGTGCGTGTCTGTGTCCTAATCTCTTCCTATTAGGACACGGTCATATTGGATCAGGCTCACACTAACAACCTCAGTTTACCTTAATTGCCTCTTTGAAGGTCCTACCTCCAAATACAGTCACAAGTCTGAGGTGCTGGGGGTAAGTACATCAGCATATGAATTTTGGGTGGACACAGGTCAGCCCCCAGCAGTCCCCAGATCATCCTCACCGTTGCTAACAGGCAGCAAACACACCCCGTGGGGGTACTGATTGGTATGGGCGCCACACCACGGAATGGATGGTGTGACAAACACACAGAACACAGGCTCGCAGACGCAGCCCCGAGGCCCTCAGAGATGCTGTGCTTCAATCAGCCCCATCACTGATGAGGAGATGGACGTGTGGACAGGGCTGAGGACCTGCTCAAGGTGGCAAGTTAGCATAGCGCCGGGATGGCCTTGGGGATCTCCCCTGTTCCGGGGTTCCCCATGCAGCGTGGACTGTAAGGGAATCACTCAGGGAAGCTTTGAAGTTTTCCGATTCTCTGGAGAGTGGGGTTTGCAGGTCTGAGAGCTGGGAGCTACTCAAGTAGGACTGATTCTCAGCAAACTTTCTCTACAAAGGACCAAATAGTGTATATTTTTGGCTTTGTGAGCCACATGATCTGCACTGCAAGTGCTCAGTTCTGCTGTGTGATTCTGAATTACAACCATAGTCTTCAGTCAATAACCACCTACAAAGTATGAAGTATAAAAATTCAAAGGACACGCAAGAGCTTGAGGAGAACATAGGTGTGCAAGCCTGGGCCTCCACCCACAGCAGTGACCAGACTTGGACCCGTACACACGACGGAGACCACCACAGTGCAAGCTGTTTCCTGCTGGGGCCACAGGGAAGGATCCCGTCCAGGCTTCTCTCCTCGGCTTATAGATGCCCGTTTTCATGTCATCTCCCCGACCCCGTGTATCAACCTGTGTCCACATTTCTTGTCCTTATAAGGATCAGTCATATTGGATTAGGGCCTAATGACCTCATTTTAACTTGACCACCTCTGGAAAGACTCTCTCTCCGCATATGGTCACATTCTGAGCCCCTGGGGGTTCACATTTCAACGTATGCTTTTAAAGAGGACACAATTCAAGCCCTAACGGTCAACAAGAGTAAAAGGCTAATAACCAGAGAGTGGGAATCATCTGGGAAGCCGTTGTCCTGTGACAGGTGAGGGATGCTTGTCCAAGGCACGCTAAGGTGGCCTCTGAAACCAATAGTCTTCACCAGGAAGGGCAGTGGGTAGCTGCCACCTTGCAGCCTGTCGGGGGTCACAGACGTGCCATGGGCATTTGTACCTACAGACCAGCTTGTGGTCCAGCGGCGTGAAGGGGGCAGGCATGGCCCCTCTTGCTGTGGTGGATGTTCATTCCTGGACAGACCTGGTGTTGGATGAACGCTTACAGCTCCCTTCTGCCTGGTGCATGCAGGCTGTCTTCCTGGGGGCTGTGGTAGAGACTGGCCTGCCAGGAACCAACATTGGCTCAAGGTTTGTAGAGACAGAGAATAGGAAGAGTTGCATTGAAGTGAAGATATCATTTGAAGGCCCAACAAAAGTTCCAAGTCAGGTTCTTGTGCCTGGAAGAGAGAGACGTGCCAGGAAACCTTGGGACAGATCCTGGGGATCTGCCGGTAATGCAAGGCTTTGCTGTGAGCAGTGGAAACCAAAATGGTGGATTGGGGCTCAGAGGAGATGGTGTTATGCTTACTCAGAAAACCAGAGGAGAGCTAGGAAGGAGAGCGACCCCAGGGTGGGGCCCGAAGCAACAGTTGCCCTGGGAATCCTTCATGCCTTCCATGTGTGCCAACCCAGGTCCAGGAGGTGGCTGCCCATGTCTTCTTGGAGGTGGCTCTGGAAGAAGAAGGGAGGGCGTGTGTAGCAGCAGAAAGACCCCACACTTTCCAGAGAGTGTCCAGACCCAGCATGTCACTGTCCCACATCCTCTGCTTGCTCTGCACCCTCCAGAGCCGGGTTCCGTCCTGGGAGTCTTGAAGGGACAGTGGCAACTCTCGGTGTTATTGTGGAGGGCGCATTGCAGGGGCTGCTGACGTCCGGTCTACAAGGTGCTTTTCTGACCCAGGGGGCTCGCCTTGCGGAGGAATGTGGTGGGGTGGGGTGTGGAGGCAGAAAGGGTGGAAACTCCCCATTTAAGCTGAAACATTGGCATCTCGGGAGGAGGCGGTGCGTGCAGTATTTATATTTGGAAACCAAAACATGTACATACTGTTTTCATAATGCAAAAATAGAAAGCAAAGGCAATAAAATCTTTGTTTTATGTCGTGTGCATTATGCAAGTATGGTACAATTTGTCATACATCATATACATACTAAGAGTTTTCTCTTTTAAAGACAAGTATGCTTTACTCAACAATAATGCTGATTTGCTTTAATGAAAAAAGAAGGTGGGGTGCACAACATTGTAATATTTAACAAACGGGGAGCATGGGTTTTAAAAGTTGCAAAAACACTTATGGAGAAGGAAGTTTTCAGTTTTCATTTCCAGGGTTCCCTTGTGGGCCCTGAGTGAGAAGCATTAATCAATGACGCAGATGGAAATATGTAATGACAATGACAAATACGCATAACATTTCACGGGTTTTAAGGCATACTTCCTTCACATAAAGCAAGCCTATTTAATTCCTGAACAGCACAAAGCTTGGGGGCAGGGGATTTGAACCAGGATCTCCAAAGATCTCAATGTGTTGAAATGTGGGCAATTCTATAATTGGATAAAATCCAATTGTGATAAGTGTATTTGCTAACAAAAATCCCGATTGCTTTTCAGGTATGGGGAAATAATGGCTTAACTAAAGCTTATGTAAAATAGAACTTAGGGGTTTTAGCAGACTAAATACTACGTATATTAATAATGTGATGTGGTTGCCAAAAGAGCTAATGTAACTTAAGCTGCATTAATAAAGGTATTAACTCTAGACCAAGGGGAGATGCTCATCTTTAATCTTGACTGGACAGGTTGCTTCTAGAGAGGCAAGGCACTGCATATAACATGGAGTTGGAAGACGTGGGTTCGAGAGTCCATTTGCCTGCGTTCAGATCCCACCTCTGCTATGTCCTAGCTGTGTGAGGATCTTGAATAGGTTACTTAACCTCTCTGTTCTTCCGTTTTCTATCTGTCATATGGAGGTTATAATACCTACCTTTTGAGATTGCTTTGAGGGTTCAAGGGGCCTGTCTTAGTCTGCTCTGGCTGCCATGACAAAAAACCACAACCTGGGTGCTTTTAACAACAGAAATTAAAGTTCTGGAGGCTGGAAGTCCCAGATCAAGGTGCTGGTCAATTGGGTTCTGGTAAGCTCTCTCTTTCTGCTGTGCAGATAGTCACTTTCTCTCTATGTCCTTACATGGCAGAGAGAGCCCTGGTGTCTCTTCTTGTAAGGACACTAATCCTATTGAATCAGGGCCCCACCCTTCTGACCTCATGCAACCTCGATTCCCTCCTGACAGCCCCATCTCCAACATCTCCAAATAGAGTCACCCTGGGTGTGTGTGTGGGGGGGTAGGGCTTCAATGTATGTATTTCAAAGGAACACAATTCAGCCCCATTTAGAATAAAATCTCACACATGATCAGTACTCGTTAAATGATAGGTATTACTATCTAGATTTTGTTATTTGAGTCTGCACACTACTTCAATGGGGGCATAAAGAAACTGGGTGAGGAACAGTTTCATATGAGGACTATTTAGAGGATGTGAACTCCTTAGACTATGAAGACAAAACTTTGGGGAGATGTGCTAGCTGTCTTCACATATCCGCAGGCTGTCAGACTGACGGCCGTGAGATTTGTTCCAGCTGACCGCGAGTGTCAGAGCAGGGACACGAGGGAATTCCAGAAAGACGTGCAGGCGCAGTGTGGGGAACACCTCGGATTAGCTGTCTGTAGCGGAGCGTAAACGGATGCTGTTTTTTTAGAGGACAATTTAGTGATAGGGATCAGAAGTCTTAAAAAGTGTGTATGTCTTTTTCACCCACCAATTTTATTTGGAGAGCTTTTTCCAAAGGAAATAGTCAAATGCTTATGTACACAGAAGTTATTACACCATTATTTGTGAAAGCAAAATATTAGAAGCGGCCCAACTTTCCCCAAATAGGGGACTGAATAAATAAATGAGGGTACACCAAGACAAGAGAGCATTATGCAAGAATTTCAAAGAAGTGTATGTTCCTAGATCAGTTTTGAAAAAGTGGGAAAAATATTTAAAACAATCGTATATTTTTAAAGGTATTCATAACGAGGTTGTAAGTGAGAAAAACAAGGCAGAGAAGAGCACATTGAGAGTAATCTAATTTTCAGGAAGTTAAAACAAGGTGGCAGGAGTGTATCAGCAGGCATGGACATCTTAGGAAGGTGGCCAGAAGACGTCTTCAATGTGTTGACAGAGGTGAAGACAGGACAATGGGATTATGGGTACTTTGTCTTGTCCTTTTCTATTTATCCTGAGTTTTCTATAATGAACAGGGACTGCTTATGAAAAAGTAAATATATACCTTAAAAATAAAATGAAGTAGGTGCTTGTGGACCCAAAGACCTGAGACATTCAAAATAGTCCCAGGATGACCTGATCTCAGAGGAATATGATCCTGGTTTTGCAGTGAGAAGTGGCAGGTGCACTGACTGGACTGTGGGCCAGGTGAGCCCACCAGGTCACTCACTATGAGTGCACCCTCCAGCTATTGCCAACTCCCCATCTTCTGAATATCCTTGCCTTTAACATTACTACTTGTGGGTCAATAGTCTGTCTTCTGTACTCTCCAATGGAGTAGCTACTAGCCATGTAAATTTAAATTAAATTTAAAATGAAATAAAATGAAAAATTCAGTTTCTCAGCTGCACTAGCCACATTTCAAGTGCTTGGAAGCCTCAGGCAACTGGTGGCTACCATATTGGACACTGCGGAATTTTAGAACGTGTTGCACAACGCGGCCTTCCAAGCACCTAGAGGTGGTGAGGTGTAGTTGAAGGAACAAGACTTTGTTGGCAGACTGACCAGCAGACTAGACTTGTTGCTCCCTGAGGACAGGGACCCTGCCCGTCTGTTCTTGGCTCCCTTGGTGCTCAGTGAGAGTAGACATCGTGTCAATATTTGTTTATAAGGGAAAGAAAAATGTATGTGAAGATCTGGCAGAGTAGGTACTCCATTAATGTGGCCGCCATTTGTGGGTGTATCTGAAGGAGAAGGGAGCCCCTAGCATTCTTCTTTTCCCAGTATAGATTACGTATCGATCACGAAGCTTCTATAGCACGCTCTTGTAAATATCTCCAGGCTAAGGTTCCGCGCTAGACACGGACATTCATGATGTTGCTAAATGCTCGCTGCCATGAGCAATTTGTCAAGAACCCATCTATCACGGAGCATGAGAAGTATTCGAATAGGGAAGTCAAATTGTCTAATCCCTTTCTGCCTTACATGAATGATCAGCTCTGTCTGCTCGGGAAGACGAGATGGCTGTGCGTATCTACGAGGTGAATCATCACCGCGAATGGCCCGACACATCTTCAGAATCCTGACTGTAGCAGATACGCATGCCGGCAGAAGGCGCACGTGATGAACTAAAATAAGATGCCTGGATGTCCCGGGTTCTGCCGGGGAGACGTGTAGGTTTCCTGGCACCACAACAGTGGACAGATTTAATTACTCCATCTTTTGCTGCTCCTCGTTGCATTTGGCACATCTCTTGTTTTAGGTTTGAATGTCTCATTTGAATTCTGCTGGGGCTACTTGTTCCGAACAGATATATCCCTGCTTCATCGTGTGTATCTGTCACCCCTTCCCACATCCATTTTAATTGTCCCATTTCTGCCACGCTTTTTTGGCACTGGGGGTCTCTGTAACAGGGCCTGGAGAATATTCTATTTCTCCTGATTAAATCTGTTAGATTTTTTTTTTTTCCCCGGGCCTTATTTGGGTTCTTTTAATTTCCTCCTGTTTATTACTTTCCTTGTCAGTGACATTACTATTCCTTGAGTTGCTATGGCGTGTGTGCATTTAATTACTTGCAAATGAACATACAGGAGGATAAAAGAGATAATTTACAAAAGCAGTGCTGACTTTCCAGAAACATTGTCAGTCTTAGACCTTAGTTCCTGCCATGTTCAGACAGTATTTCCATTTGGTTGCATTTTTCGAGCAGCTTTGGGAAATAGTGTTGGGGTTGGGGGAAGAGCTCATCAAAGCGGCGAGGTGAAGGATGCTGGCTGAATCATCCTTTCTCTCCCCGCCTTCTGCCAGTGCGGCTCCACCCGGCCATCTGGAGACGTGCGTGCTCTCCTGGCCTCGTCTCCCCCGCAAAACTGAGCTGAATCCATTTCCCTGAGCTGCCGTGCTCCCCTTTCAACTCAGCAACATACCGTAGTGGGAGCAACCTAACGTATATTTTCTTCCGGGGACAGGTGTCTTATTGCCGCTAAATTGTTCATTTCTGTAGATGGTGCACGACAGGTACGAATCCCGGGTATTTAGAGTGTGTGCTTGTTTAGGTGTTATTTATGGGCAGTGTCTCTAGTGGAGCTTAAAGGGGAGGCATCCATCCGGCCTACCCACCGCAGGTACCATGATTCTAAGATAATGAAAATGAGAGTGGGACATCAAGCAGAAACAAGTCTGCTGGACACCTGAGATCACCATGGTTTGGAGACCCCTTGATGGCCACTGAATGTCATATAATCACAGGACTCACACGTCTGAGGTCTGGCCAGACCCTTCAGAGACAGGTAGATGTTCGGCTGTCAAGTCCGATGGCCCCAGAACCTGGGCTTCTCCGCTAGCACCCGGTGTTCTCCACATCCCTTTCCTGCCCCTTACTGTCCGTGGCCCACTTTTATAACCAATCCCTTATAAATGCCTTGACATCTGAGACTTTCCTACCTCTCCTCCTTGGCCTCCCCAGCCCTTGGGTGACTCCTGCATTGTGTACTCACACTCAGGTGACTGGAGACCCTGACACCACTGGGCGCATGGGCCGCCCACACTGGCCTTCTCTATTTCCTTAAAAAGCTTTTCCCACTGTCCCTGATGCCTACTGGGTGTGTTCTCCTCTGTGTTGAGCCCCCCACGCCCTCCTTCCTATCCTTGCTCTGGCTGGTGACACCTGAGCTGGCTGGTGACACTTGACTAAGACATCAGAAGCCGTCAGGTGAGAGAGAATACTCTTCAACCCCACAATGATAAGTCCACCTACACTGACCCACAGTCTCTTTCTTTCTGCTTCTCTTCCTATCTTACTTATGCTCTGGCCTCCACCCACCTCACCTGCTCCAGCAAGTGCTGGAGTTTGGGGTTTGGCCCTTCTGTTCTGTCTTATGTCTCCTTCTCTGAGCGGTCATTCCCATCACTGGTCCCCCATGCTCTATGGGCTTCTGTCTCTAAGTAAATACATCCATGACTCTGCTTCTCCTCTCTTTAGACCTGCTCACCTGTCCCCATCCCTCACCTAGCCAAATTTTTCAGAAGACCTGTCCACATATGTGGTCTGCATTATGCCTCAACCTGAACACCAGTGGGGCCACTCAAACCTGGGCCTGCTCTCGTCGGCATCACCAAGGGTCTCCGTGATGCCAAATCCAGACTATACGTGTGTGTCCTCTTTGTCCTCACCTCTCAGAGTTACTCAACACAAGCCGATCACATGTTCCTCGAACACACGTTCTCCTAGAACAGAAGCTCCCAAAGCAAGGAGCTTGTCTGTCCTGTTGACCATTATATCACTAGCAATGAAAAAGTGCCCCACTCAGGTGGGCCAAACCTATTTGTTGAAGAACAGGAGATACTCTGTGTGGCTTGACCTGTGTGAGGCTCCTAGGGCTTTCCTCCTGATCCCCAGGGCTCTCCCTCCTGTCTCCTCAACTAGCACCCCTTCCCCTCTGCCACTTCTCAGCGTTCGTGCCTTGCTGGGCTCCACCTCACAGCATCTCGAAGGTGAGCTTGCTCATTCCCATGGCTTCAAACCCTGCACCCCCAGGTGTGTAGGTTTGGCCCCCGAGTCTCCTGAGAAGGCGCCCCTGTGTCTAGCCTGGAGTGCTTGTCTTGGATTCTGGCCTCATGCCCACCGGCACTTACTCAAAACAGAACACATCACTCCTCTTTTCCTGTGTCCATTTCCATCGATGACCATCTGCCTGCCGTTCAGGAAAGAATCCTGTGGTTCTTCTGCACTTCTTCTGCTCCCTTTTCCGCACCCCTGTCACCCATCTCATCAGCAAGCCCTTCCCAGTCTCCCTGAAGTGGTGTGGCATCTCCGAGTACCTCTGTCCCACCCCACCCGAGCCACACTCCTGTGTCGCCCATACCACCGTGGGAGCTTCCCACCGTGCCCTGCTGACTGCCCACAGCTTCCAGTCAGACCCTCGAAGCTCTCTGGGTCCTCTCCCTCCCCTGCCCAGGACCCTCCATGGCTTCCCAAACTCCCCTGGCCCCCGCGAGCCGCCTCCTTCCCACCTTCACAGGAGCCCGCTGCTCGCTCTCTGCCCAGGACCCGCCTTCCTGCAGCCTCGCCAGCTCCTCCCTGCCTCCGATCTCCATCTGGCAGGTACTGTGTTCCCTCTGGACCTTCTGCCTCCCTCCTCCTGTGCCGGCCTGGGTGCTCCTTGGGTTCTCGGGTTTAATCTGGCTTCTCGGGATGCATCCTTGCTTGTGGTCATCCTGTTTCCTCCAAGCACACCCCACAGTTTCATTAGAATAAGATTTACTTACCTCTTTGTTGACTGTCTTGCTCACAAATTCCATGAAGACAAAGACCACATTTGAAACTCGCGTACTTCTAGAATCTTGGGCACCATGCAGTGTGGAAAATGTACCCCCAGATGTTTTTAATGTAATGAACGATGTCAGGATTCAGTCACTGTGACCTTGTCGTCACATTCATGGATTAATCTCTATTATGAGGGCAAGTTTTTCTATTTTCATTTTTTGTCCCTCACTCTGCTCCCCCTTCCATAATTCCCAGAATATTAATGAAAAAAAGACAGAAGAGAAAGATTCTATGTCAATGTTGGTCTAACAGTTTCGGATAGAAAGCATGTTTTATTATTTTCAACCTCAAAGATTTATCTGACCCAGAAATGTGCCCTTGAAATTATTTTTGTTGTCATATGATTAATCACCCACACACAATATTTATTGATATTCATTTATAATATTAATGTTTATTCTTCAGCCATGAGGCCACTCTAAAAGCTGGTTATGGATCTGAACTGCCAGGTGTTCTGATTTCCTCGGGGCCGTTAGGCTGTCTGGGGTGGACGCTGCCTGCTTGCCCAGACGGTATTGAAAGAGAATGTCCCTTGGATGCCTTGGTAACTCAAGGAACTACGTCTAACTTTAATAGCATTACGTTTCTTTTTCATTTCTAATAAAAATAAGAACGAAAGGACACTTCTAACTGACCTTTGACAAGTGCACCCTCCAAGGCTGACATGGTTGGGGACGCTCTAGAGAGACCAGCGCCAATGGGGCCCGCCTCTTCATCAACCTACACACGACTCCACACTGCTTTGACCCATATCATTGCTTAAATATTCAAATTCGCTAGAGTCATCGAGTGAGTGGTAAAACAAAAAGGTAGAATAGATCATACCTGCTGGTCAGAGTAACAGCAACCAACCAACGAGACAGCACAATCTAGAGCTGTCCAGGGACGTTCTCTTCACATGGCCCCCCTGGGTGGGAGGGGCCCCCACTGAGATCAGAAGGCCGCCTGTGCTGGCAGATGAGGCAGAGGAACCGAGGGGTTCATGGGATCTGAGTCTGCGGCCTGCATCCCCTACTCCCTAGATGCGTGGGAAGTTATGTATTACTTTCTTTGAAGCCGCTGCTCCTCGTCTGGAAAGTGGGGGATTAAAATACCACCCTCCTCAAAAGGCCATTGGTAGGATTCAATGACCCTGCTCAGGTAGAGTGTCAGATGCTCAGTTATTATTACTGTAAATTCTCTTCAAGACAGAATCACGGTGATACCGCTCTCTCATAGACTGTGCTTACGATTTTATTTAATTAATTTAAAGATTTATTTATTCTAGAGAGTGAGAGAATGTGTGCACACACATGTGGGCAGAGGGAGAAAGAGAGAGAGAATCTCAAGCAGACTCCCCACTGAGCGCAGAGCCCAACCCTGAGATCATGAGCTGAGCAGAAACCGAGCGTCGGATGCTCAACCAGCTGAGCCACCCAGGCGTCCCCGTGCTACAATTTTATACTCCAAATCCTCCAATGAAATAAGATCTTATGGCTGAGGCTGTCTACTTAAGAAGTGCCTCTCTAATTCCTTAAACACACCGATTTCCTTTTCTTTTTCTTTTTTTAAAAAAAGATTTTATTTATTTATTTGACAGAGAGATAGAGAGAGAGCACAAGGAGGCAGAGAGGCAGGCAGAGGGAGAGGGAGAAGCAGGCTCCCCGAGGAGCAGGGAGCCCGACGCGGGGCTCGATCCCAGGACCCTGGGATCATGACCTGAGCCGAAGGCAGACGCTTAACCAACTGAGCCACCCAGGTGCCCCTAAACACACCGATTTCTAAATATCCCTTTCTGTAGGGCAGTGGCTCTCCGCCAGGGGTGACTTCACCCCTCCCTTCCAAGGGGGATCATGACCTGGGATCATGACCTGAGCCGAAAGCAGCCGCTTAACCAACTGAGCCACCCAGGCGCCCCTAAACAAACTGATTTCTAAATATCCCTTTCTGTGGGGCAGTGGCTCTCCACCAAGGGTGACTTCACCCCTCCCTTCCAAGGGACACGTCCAAGGATGTGTGGACACATTTCTATTTCGGGTTGTCACACTGGATGGAAGGCTGTTCTGCATCTAGTAGGCTGAGTCCAGGGAGACGCTAAGTACCCTGCAGAGCTCGGGGCCGTCCCAAGACAACAATTTATCTGACCCCAAGTATCAGTTCAAGTTGAGAAACCGTGTTGCAGGGCATTATGTGCTCACGGAGCTTTCTCTGTTCATTCTTTCCCCTTGACATAACTAAAAGCATAAGTGATTATCTTGGAAATTTATCATTTTGTAATCTGAAAAAAAAAGATTGCATTTTGAGTATCTAAATTGCATGAGCAGATCTAGGTTTCCAAACTATTTATTTTGGAGTTTTAAAACATACTGATTTTAAAATCGTATGCCAGGGAAAGCCTTTCCTTTTGATTACTTTATTGAGGAACACAAATAGGAACGTTAAGCCCAGGCACCATGTAGATTAATGGTGTAGTAATACATTCACAGTTATTTTGGATATCAGCAATTAATTTTCTGAGTATCCAAAAACGATTTCAAGTCAAAGGTTATAAAAAGGGGGTCTCACACATTGCAGAAACAAGAAGGAAAATACATGTATTTCAGAGCGAGTCAAGCAGAAACAGTCATTTTCTGATGTTCTCCCCCCGTGCATGTGGTTTTCAAGTCCACAGCCTTTTCCCTTAGCTTTTTGGATGCCTTGGCCCGGCGTGTAAACATGGGGCTGACCCAGATGACCCCCAGGCCCCGTCAGTGCCGAGACCCTGGGGTCACATACTGTGTCACTGCTCTGGAGATGGCGCAGTACATTTGCATCGGTGTCGCCAGACCCACTTTCTTCCTGATTTTTCCCCCAAAACAAAGTGTTTTCCCCTCTTGACTGGCTACGTCTTTCCCCTTGATCTCTGCGACACTCTGCTATCTTTAATACGTCCCATGAGTCAGATGTTTTAATGTGCTTTCATTTCAAAACTGGAAGCTTTCATCTCTGATCAAATAAAGAATGACATGCATGGAACATGCATTTCCTTAGCTGGTTGACACCGTTGCAGAACGGCTTTTAGAATTTTATAGTCCTGTGATTTCAGATGTCAGACATGTCAGCAAGGCCAGCGTAAAGCCCTTGGAGTTATGTTTTGATGGTTTCTCAAATATTCCGGTAAGCTGGATGAAACGACTTTTCGGAGCCCGGGCTCCAGGAACGTGGTGCGAAGGAGGTAGGCGGACACTTTGTCGAAATCTGCATTAGCTCTTGCAGTGGGAGACTATCTAGAGAACAGTGCAAGGACATTTTAAAATGCACCCTCATGTCTGAAATTCTTCCTCTCGAGGAGCGTAATGGCCCCAGAGCTCAGGGTGTGTTCGCGTTTCGCTCCTGACCAGCTCTTCTCGCTGCTTCCTTGCTGAGTGCCGTGAGCTGGATCCCCAAGACAGTTGAGGAGGAAGCGAAATCACAAGGGCAACGTGTTTCTTTGTTCACGCGTGCGACACGTTTTGTGCTCAAAGGTGCAATGCAGCAAACCCCAACGTCTCCTCCACGCTTTCAGAATACCCAGGAACGCCGGTGGGACATTGGTTCCTTCAACAACAGCACTTTGTGTCCTCTGGTCTTTAAGTCATGCACACACTTCTTAGTTCGCGTCCTGCTTCTGGCCATTTCCTTTCCCCTCTACGGCTCTCTCGGGGAGCTGGGTGGGTTCCCATGGCGGGCGGCCACGGCTGGACCCGGAGTCTCCCAGCAGCCCCCGTGCCCCTTCCCAGGACCCACCTCCTACGTGTAGCTTTCTCCACCGGGGCTGGCCCCCACTGAGCTTTGGATGTCACGATGAAGGAGAACTTCTCCTGCAGAAGGCAGGAACCCCTGAGCATCGCCATGCCAACGTGATGGCCCCAAGCTCCATCCTATGACCCAGGAATAACCCACTTAGCACTCGGTGTAGACAAAGAGCACGTCAGACTAATGGAATCCGTGTGACAAACCTGTTGTGTGTGACATACTGGTGCCTCCGCTTCTTTCTGATTGAAGAGGCCCAGGAGCCACATTACAGAATCGATTTGCAGCCAGACACCTCTTCGTATTTTTGTCTAAATCCATATGGTGCGTCTCTGTTGTTAGTATTTTAAGCTGCAGTCAGTGATACCACTTTCAATATCCTTTTATGGAAGGTATTATTTATAGCAAAGGTTGTTTGGTTTTAAGGAAAAACAACTCAAACGAGAAAATTAAAACAAACAAACGAAATAGCCCTGGGTGGGGTCCGTGGCGTCTCAGGCGAAGGAAGCGCCTCCGTGGCCCAGAGAGCTTGGTCGGTGCAGAGGAAGTTCACCATGAGCCCGCGTGGGTACGGCTTCGGAAGGACCCCCCTGGGCCAGGCGGTGGTACAAATGGAGGAGAAAGGATTGCGGTGCGCTTCAAGACGGTAAGTGCGTGTGCATCCCATGCACAGAGCTGGTGGCTACAGAGACACTGAGCGCAACTTCCCCCGGCCGCAGACAAGACAGCACCTCCCGTCACGCCCAGACAGCTAGGTCTATTGTGCCAATTCGTTCTATTTTAACCCAGGATGGAAAACTGGCTGTTGGGGCCCAGCCTCACCAGATCTGTCCTGGCTAATGGTGGAGGGAACTATGGGTCAATTTCCTGGGGGTTTCAGACACCTTTCTCTTGCTCCTACATGATCTGGGCAATTTGCAGCAAAGGAGGTTTTGATTTTCTCTTCTGAATTACCCAGATAAGGGCCTCTGCTCTCCTGGACCTCCAGGATTCGATGCAGAGAGTAGGTGACCGGACCGAAACCACACCATTTACGAAAACGTCCGCGTCAATGTGGCCGTCAGGGTATTTTACTCCAAAACGTATGCCGGGGAGAGAAAGCCAAGCTCATTTCCATCAATAGTTCAGGTCTTACCTCGTAATTGTTGTCTTTTCTTCTCCTTAGTCGCAGAATGAGCGTGGTCCAGTGGGGTTGGTGGGGTGTGCGCGGCACTCCAGACCCTGAGCGTAGGAGCCTCATGCAGTCTTCGTTTGGCCGGCCGGGTGGACAGCACTCTGAACTTCTGTTCTGGAGATCTCGGTAGGATATTGTATGTGGAATGAAAGTCAACGTTACAGGCTGTTCCCCTCTGTGGGATGTAGGCATGAGCGAATCTTTGGAAGAATTGGAGGCACAGATGTTATGTGAGACTGGGTATAATGTATTGATATATGGTCCTTCTCTGCATTGATCAGGGCTTACTAACCATCTCAGACATTAAAAAAAACAAAACAAACCACGTTGTTACTTGTGCATGGATGTGACTCTAAGACAAGAAACAATGTTTATATGCTTGGGGGTCGCGCACAGCAAGCTGAGCTGAAGCTATCGCCTTCCTTCCCCACTGGTAAGCATGGTGCCCACGCTTGTCACCGCCTGCCGAGGGCAGGGGTGGACGGCGGTGCGGAATGCGCAGAATGAGAGCCCTGTGGGCCGGGGCCGCTGGGCGGGGCAGCACGGGGTGGGGGGGCAGGAAAGAGCTGAAGCCATTGCTTCAGGGACAGCTGCTCCTCTCAAGCAGGGGTCCCTTCCCTGCGCAGCCCCGCACCCTGCACTTGGAGTGGACTTGGTGAAGGGTCCGCGGGGCGGGAGGGAGGCGAGTAGCCCCATTAGGATGCCAGAGGTGCTCTCTGTGGACATTAATTCATCACAAGTGTTGAATTAGTTTCCCACCCGGAAAAGCTGGGCTGAGGACAGAGAAGAGGCTGGCGGGGGGGCTGCGAGATGGGTCTGCAAAGCTGGGTGGCACTCGTGTTTGGGACCATTTGGAGAGAATGTGATGTGTTTGCGGCTCTCTCAGTGCTCACTCTGCAGGAGGAAGTGAGGATCGACGTTCCTCTGGTGCCAGGAAGCTTGCACGTATGAGGTGGAATCCCCCAGCCCCATCCCTCCTTCACAACTCCCCAGAAAGGCGTCACACCATGTGAGGATATTTGTAGGAAAACTCCAGAAAGCGTCAGAGGGCATATGCTTCTATAGTTTGGGTACACATTGGCGTATCGCCTTCCCTCGGATTGTCTTCATTCTCATTGCCACCTGCAGTGTATGAGAATAGCTGTCTCTCTCAGCACGCTGCAGCGTCGAAGTTTTAAATCTTTGCTAATCTTCTAGTTAAAAAAATGTGGTTTCTCGATGTAAATTTAATTTACATTTTCCTTTTTATGCATGGGATTGAGTGTATTTTTTTTTATCATTTTATGAACAAGCATACTTTTCTATAAACTCTGTTCATTTCTCTTTTCCACTTCTGTACTGTGTTCTTGATCTTATTGATTTGTGGGAACTTTTTATATGTTTATGAAATTAGCCCTTTGTGATACAAATTGCAAATATTTATTTCGAAAGTGTTGCTTGTCTTAACGGCAAATGCAGTTTTTCGTGGAGGAAGTATGTATATGTTTTCCATACAGACTTTGAAAAATTGTAGTTAGTTCAATTAATTACTTGTTTCCTTAATGTTTGAGTCATGGTTAGATAAACCTCCCCACTCAAAATTATAGAAAAAATTCTTTCATTATTGTATTCTAGTTATCTTTTGATTGGTATTTTTGCTTTAAAATCTTCTATCAGTTTGGAATTTATCTCTGTTTATAGTCATGATGGTTAAGATTAACCATCAGTTAACTTTAAGTAAAAGAGATGACACTCAAAATGTGGGTGGGCCTCATCCAATTAGTTGAAGGCCTTAAGAGCAAAAACTGGGTCTTCCTAGAGAAAAAGGAATTCCACCTCAAAACTGTAGCATGGGAACCTCTCCTGAGTTTTGTCTCCAGACACATGCACGTGCATACACACACACACACAAATACACACACACACACACACACACACACACACCAAGAGTCTGGGCCGGCCTAACTGGGTCTCTGCTCAGAGCCTCACAACTCACAAGGCTGAAATCACAGTGTTGGCCAGGGCTGCAATCTCACGAGAGGCTCGGCGGCCTCTTCCAAGCTCACCGGTTGTTGGTAGAATTCAGATCCTCACAGCTATGGGTCCGAGGCCCTGGGTTCCTAGACATCACTCACATTCCTTGTCCTGGGGGTTCTCAGCAGCTGCAAGAGGGAGCCTAACAGACACCGAGGGTCGCAGGAGTGACGTCCCATTGCCTTGGCCACGCTCCATGGTTCGCATCAGCTCCTGCCCAGACTCGGGGGAGGGTGTGAACGGAGGCAGGGTGTGGCTGTGGTCACATGGCGGTCTGTCCACCACACCTCCCTAAAGTCCTTCATGATCCTTTATGATCGCGTGAAGAGAAAGTAGTGCTTCCTTCCTCTCTCTTGTAATGAGGCGGGGTCCACACCCAAATCATAAAGTTCCCCCTATACTTCTGCCTACACGGAATGATTAACACAGGAATGATCATAGAGCTGCAAGCTTTTCATTTCCTTTTGATGTTGGTGTTAGCGTCGTTTAATTTTGCATCTAGCTGTACTCTATCAACTCTGTCTCACTTTCACTGTGAGCTTACGGCAAACAGAAAGTAGGTTTAGTTTAACTGATTCACCTACGACCCATGACACAGGACATGCGGGTGTTTAATCACCCATGATAACACGGATTCATTGCTTGAGAGAGATGTACAGCAAGTTTCGATGATGGAGCTTTAACTTTCAAAATCACTGAAATTTCTTCTTCTGTATTCAAAAAACATGTCACTTTGTTTTTTTTTTTTTAAGATTTTATTTATTTATTAGAGAGCAAGAGAGAGAGAGAGAAACAGCATGAGAGGGGAGAGGCTTAGAGGGAGAAGCAGGCTCCCCGCTGAGCAGGGAGCCCGATGTGGGACTCGATTCCAGGACCCTGAGATCATGACCTGAGCCGAAGGCGGTCGCTTAACGACTGAGCCACCCAGGCTCAAAACATGTCACTTTGGAATTAAACTCTATGGTTGAGAAAGGAAAATGGGATTTGCATTTTAGCTGTGTCTGCAGAAAAGGAAGGAAGGAGGACCCAGGATAGCTAGAGAAGGGAGATAAGTAGGAGGAGGGGGAGGTGCAGTGAGCTGAGACGGGGGTCAGTGGTGGGCACGCGGCCTGTGACACCCCGCACGCCTCCGTGTCTGCACAAAAGTCAGTGGATCGAGGGACCACGTGATGGCCTTTGGAAGAGGTTAGAACTAGAAGGAGCAGCGGGAATGTCGTCCACATGCAAATGAGGGTAAAGCCCTGTAAGTATATGCAACTTTCCTGAAAGGCATAAACCACGGCCAGAAGCTGGGGAACTCCACAGGTGAGTGATCAGCAGAGAAAGATCCTAGCAGGGGCAGGAAAAGAACAGCCAGGCAGAAGTGAATCGCAGGGAGCCTGGGTTTTCAAGCAGAAGGGAAAGTTCAAGTACCCAGGATTAAAGGCAGCAGACCTGACCAGACAGATAAGAGCGGAAAACCATCCCTTGGATTTGGGAATAATGAGGTCATTGGCGACCTTTGCAACAGGGGTTTCAATGATGTGCACCAAATTACAGGGTTTGAAGAGTGGACGGGAAATGAGCAAGTGGAAAGAAAATGTAAACTAGTTTTTAATGCACTTGGCTGATAGAAGAAGGAAAGAGACAGCAAAGCTAGAGAGCAGACAGAGTCCATGGGCCTTTCTTTTTTGTTTTATTCTATTTCGTTTTTTAGGATGAGAGGCAGTCCATAGATTGGGGGGAAAGGAAAGGAAAAAAAGAAGGAGAAATTGATAGTAGAGGGGAGAGATGGAATAATCGATGAATGAACATTTCCGAGGACACAGGAGGCTGAGAGTATTGTACTGGAGACTCTTTAGAAGGGTCTGAGCTTCTGAGAGTGAAGAGGAGAGAGGGGGATGCAAGGTGGGAGGAAGGGGTAGGATGGGAGGAAGGAAGGAGGAAGGGGAGAGGGAGGAGTGGGGAGGGAAGAGAAGAAGGGAATACCACCAGAAGTTGTAGGCGGTGGGCAGGACTTTGTAGCAGCTGGTAGATTGCCCAAGCTTCTAGACTTTTCTGCACCAACCTAGAAGATGGCTAAGGGGTTAGAGGACAGTGGGGAGCCTGCCATGTTGAGTGAAAGTTTACAGCAATCATGTGAGGCAAGCAAGGAACTGACCAACTAGAGATAAAGGTTATTAAATATGGCTGTTTAAGTATGGCTTCGAGGGTCCTGCAGTTTAATATTTCTGAGTGAAGCAGTTTCCGGGCTGACATCTGTGATGTTACAGCGTGTGTCGGACTCTGTGGCCTCCACCAGGAAGCCCTCCCTGATACTCCTGTCGGAGGAGTACCTCTCATGCCTGTGAGCCTGCACACCGCTTTGTTCGCTAATGACGCCTTCATGCACGACCGTGGTAGATGGCGGGAATGGCCCCAGTTCTCCGCCCCTCCTCACTTCCGAGTGTTTTCCCAGCCCACCTTGCTGATTACCTCCTCGCTGTCGGCAGACCACGTGACCTCCTTGGCCTTGGGGACGTCAGCAAACACGACGCGCCGTCAGGGCCGCCCTCCCCCGGGCTCTGGGCTGTGGCCATGAGAACATGTCTGAGCTGGCCTCGCAGAGGAGACAGAGGAGTTACCATCACCGTCCGTCCAGGCCCACACCCAGCTGACCTCCAGACACCAGACACGGCCGGCAGAATCCTCTGGACTGACACGTGAGGCCCGTGAGCGTGCCCGCCTCAAGAGCCGCCCGGCAAGCCCAGATCCGCTGAACCCCGTGGAACCCTGAGCTAAATAAGCATGTATTTTGTGTTTCGTGGAGTTTTCTATGGCTGTTTTCACTCAGCGTTACTGGTGGATCACCGACCGTCCGCACACTAGGTTAGCTCTGTCAGTACGCGAGGAACTCACTGAGCACCACACGAGTGACGGATGTTGACAAACTAATGAGTGAGTTTAGGCAAAACCTCGGAGTGAGGGGCACACCCAGCTTGCTCACCAGCCCTGTTCGGCTCATCAGCCCCTGTGACACGGTCTGAAATCCTGATTCATGGTGAGCTAATTAAGTTAGCTTGTGTTGACCATCAAACTCGCATACGTAGGACTTAATAAAGCAAATGAGGACCCTGAGCCGCCCAGAGCAGAAGGTGGAAGTTACGCGGTTAAGTCAACCCTCCCCTTTGTGGCACGAATTCCAAGGGTTTGATGATAAATCTTAGTTTGATTAAAAGCCTATTTTCCCCTGAAGCCAAGAGAATAAGGTATAGAAAGAAGATAGAATTTTAAAAGACACAAGGGCACGCTTCCCGTCACAGATGCACATGTATTTCTGTTTGGCATTACAGAAGTATTTTTGGGTTGGCCAAATTTGCTACATGCCTCCCTATTTAAAAGGCCCAAGAAAGGTGGTTTTGATAAAAGTGTTCTAATGTAATAGAACAAGCTGTAATAACATCCTGTTTGAAATCTCTGAGAAAAAAAAAAGAGTTTCTTTTTGAAATGTGTTTTTTCAAGAATTGTGCTCAACCGGCGAGAAGAGGAAAGATGAGCATCAGGGCAGACGTGGTGCTCCGTGATTTTAGAGTTGTCCCCTCCATCTGCTGATGGATGACACTGTTAGGGGCTCCGGGTGACTCTGGAATCACACGAAAGGTCCAGAAAGCCAGAAGGCAAGAGAAGCCTTGGAACGTGGCCCCGAGGCACGAGAGCGTGGGGTCCCTGCGGTGGACGGGAGCAGCGGCCGAGCACGGGTGCGGCTGCAGGCAGGTGGGTGCCCGTGGCCGCGTGGCCCGCGTGGGCCCGCCAGGGAGAGCACTGCGTGAGGGCAGAGGCATGCCCTGCTGGCGTGCGTGCGCTCGGACGGGGCAGCCCCGGCGCGCGGTCCGCTCCGACTCCAGTGACACATCGTCACCCCCCGGCCGCGCGGCACTGCGTCACCCCAGGACCTCAGTGGTGCCTGCATTCTGATGCTCGTCCGCGGAGCGGGGCGGCGGGATTGTTAATCTGCCCTGCGACTTCTGTTGGTCTTCCTTCCCACTGACCTGGGTGCGCTGTAACCGGATCCGCTTCGCAGACCTGCTTTCCTAGGAAGACACTGCGTTTCAGTGGACTGGGTGTTCCTAGAAGGGAGCTGGGATTTGAACGGGAGTCTGTCCTGCCGGGCTCCCCAGGGCACAACAGGAGGCTGTGTGTGTGGTGACGGGAGGGGGACAGGCGGGAGAGAGCGCGGCCTGAGCTGACCCAAGCGAGCGCCCCCTTCTCTGGCTGGCCGAGCGCGCGGCCTCTGATGGTATCGGGCGCTTGTTTTGTAGCCTGTGGAATTGTCACCAAGTGGGACAGGTCCCAGGGGCACATCACAGCGGGAGCCAGAGGGGACAGTCTCCTCCCGCAGCGGCGCGCAGGCCCTCGGCGTCTCCCCGGGGCCCCCTGTCCGGCCCGCGCTTCACCAGTCACAGTGGGGTCAGTGGGCAGTAACAAAACCTGCCACCCACTCAGCACACACGTAATTCTTTCCATAATTGTTCTGAGTACTTTTACTGTTCTCATTTTAACGGTAAGATGACAGAGGCTTGTAAAGGTGGCCCCTCGCCCGGGTTGCAAAGCTGGGATGTACACAGTCCGGGTCTGCCGGGATCCAAAGCTCTGTGAGGCACACTTGGTTAACTGTAGTTAGGGTCCGGTGCCCAGGTGTCTGGCAAAGCCCAGTTTAGACACTGCTGGGAGGATATTTTGTAGATGTGGTTTACACCTACAGTGAGTTGACTTTAAGTACAGCAGATCACTCTCAGGGATGTGGGTGGGCCTCATGCAATCAACTGAGGTCCTAAAGAGCCAACTCGGAGGTTTCCCAAGGAAGGAATTCCGTCACCTCTCTAGCTACCTTGGTAGGTGGATAGACAGGTAATATATGTCCTGAAGTGGATCGATCTATCTATCATCTATCTATCATCTATCTATCTATCTATCTATCTATCTATCTATCTATGTATCCATCTATTATCTACTATCTATCCATCCGTCATCTATCTATCCATCCATCATCTATCTATCCATTATCTATCTACCTATCCATTATCTATCTATCCATCATCTACTATCCATCCATTATCTATCTATCTATCTATCTATCTATCTATCTATCTATCTATCTATCATCTATCCATCCATCATCTATCTATCCATCCATCCATCATCCATTATCTATCTATCTATGTATCTATCTATTGTCTATCATCTATTATCTATCATCTATTGTCTACCTATCTATCCATCCATCCAACCATCTATCTTTCTATCATCTATCCATCCATCTATCATCTCTCTCTCGTTTCCTTGGAGAGCCCAGAACACGCATCCATCCCTGCTGATTTCCCACATGTGGCACGTCCAGGGTTTTCAACATTGTAACTATAGTAAAGAAAACAACAGAGGACAAACCACATGAAACCATGAACTTTGAGTTTCATGACACAGAGCTGTATCTGGTGAGTCCCCTCAACCCTGGGAGAAGTAAATAGTACCTTGAGGCTTGGCCACTGATGTGTCTCTCCCGTCCAAGGCCTTGTCCTTAGCCCTGTGCCCATGACCTTCAACTAGTCTGGTCTCTCCAGCCCTTCACATGGCCAGACCAGAGCCGAGTCTCTCCACGCAGATCCTAGCATGACTGGACATTCTCATAGTTGTTGCCTTGACTTGCTGCCATTGTATCTGCCAGGGTCTCCAGAGAAACAAATCAACAGGAGACAGATGGAGGTGTAGACAAATAGAGATATGTAGATAGATAGATGTAGATATGTCAGTCGATAGATACAGGTTTATAGACAGGTACAGAGACGCAGAGGTATAGACATTTGGACAGACAGATATAGACAGATAGATCTGGGTATAGATTTATTTTAAGGAATGGTTCCCTTGATTGTGAGGGCTGGCAGGCTGCTGGGGGCCAGGAGGAGGCTGCAAGCTCAGGCAAGGGCTGAGGCTGCAATCTGGAGGCGGACCCCCTCGTCTGGGAAACCTCCGTGTTTACTCTTAAGGCAAACACTGGGTGAGTTCATGCAGAGCGTAGATGAGGCCCACCCACACGATCTGCTTTCCTTAAAGTCCTGAAAGATCGTAGATGTGAGCCATCTGCCCAGCGATAGCTAGTTTGGTGTTTGATTCAATCCCTGGGGACCAGAACCTGGGCAGACACGTGGGCCTGATCATCACAGCATGGAGGTCGGGACCCCCACGAAGGGGTATCCTTGGGGTCCCCTCTGGGGAAAACTTGAGGGGTCTGCTCCTTGTCTGTGGGCACAGAGGCCCTACTAAAGTTGCCTGAGTTCAGCCTACTACCTCTAGGGTGACCATATAATTATTGTCCAAAGGGGAACACTTTTAAGAATTAGAAGAATGTTCCTGATCATCCCACCAGACTTAGTTGAGGACAGACGGACATGCTATCCGCGTATCCCATGACAGAGCTTGAGCATGCCCTCGGTGGCTCCTTTTCTAGAGTGGAATTTTAAGGCTCCTGGATAGTAAGTCTTTCGGAGAAGAAAGTAGACATTCTGCAGTCCACCCGGTTCATATTCCATATTGCGTTTCCATCCACTCGGCAATGAACTCTGATGTTTTCTAGTCGATTCTACTTCATTAAAAAAGTTTTCATTGCCCACTAAATTGTGATCTTGATCCAATAATGAATTGCAAATTACAGTTTAAAAAATGTAATTCTAGTTAACTCTTTATTCCAGGCAAACACTCAGTTGTCCCAAAGCCTGTGACTCTGAGCATATCTTTCTTTCTTGTCTTTCCCCCTTTTATAAACAGAGAAACCCATCTTCACCCTCAGATTCCCCACCTCCCCCCCGAGCAGGGCTGGTGCTGGGGTCTCTTCCTCATGGCCTGTGTTTAAGGGATCTCAAATCCATGATCTTTATTCTTTTTAATAAGAACGATTTTAAAAGTGACATGATAATTGTAGGAAATTTGGAAAACCTAGATGTGGCCCTGATTCTTCCCCCTTTATCTGCAGCCTTTGCTGTTGGAATTGGGAGTGGGCTTCTATGTGGAGGAGGGGGTGCTTTGCCCACCCCCTCACACTGGGTTTGCTTTGGACAATGCGGTGTTAGTGTTAACACCAGCAGAGTCCCCAAAGGGGCTTTCGTGGCATGCTTGGTCCCTGCCTCTCTGTGGTCCCCACGAAGGGGGGTGAGTATCAGAGCCCCAAGGCCACTAGCCACAGATGGCTGAGTACTGGACCCAGGGAGCCCCGTCGAGGTCAGAGGAAACAGCTCCCCTAAACACCCCATGCACATACTCCAGCAACTACATAAAGCCTTACGATCGAAAGCCACACAGTTTTTTTGGGGGGGGGGCGTGTTACACAGCATTATTGTGGCAATAGTCGGCTGATTCAACAGAAAAGAATCTATATTACATTTTAAATGAGCATCCTGACAATCCTAATGTGAGTGGTTTGTTGGTTAAAATTTGAGAACGTCCAAATGATGATACACATTAGAAAAGTAGCTTGCTGATCTTGCTTTCCTAAAGATTTTGCTTTCTTTTTTTCTTTTTCTTTAATCCCAAAATGGATATTGTATTCTTTTTCAGATGCCTTTTCTGGGGGCATCTTTTTAGACAATCACATGGTTTTTTAAGCTCTGTTAATGTGATACGTTATATCAAAATACCCTTGTGCTCCTTGAATAATTTTGCTTGACCATGAAATGCTGTGATGTGACCATGGGCGTGGTCTGGAATTGCTAGTATTTTGTCTCGAGCCTTAGGAAGCCCACTGACAGCCAGCCAGTTCCGTTTCTGTGCCATTTCTGTTAGGCGCTTGGATCAGAATTGTGCTGGCTTTGTATAGTGAACCGGGAAGCTTCCCATGATCTCTGCTTGCAGAGCCCTGGATCCAGTGCGGCAATGTTCTGTTCCTTGAGGTTGGAAAGAACGTAGCCCAGAAAAGTCTGGGCTTGACACCTTTTCTGGGAGTAATGCTTTGATAATCCTTCAGTGTTTTTCTGTGATCGTTATGCATTTAGATGGTATACTTAGTCTTCCATAGGTTTTGGAAAGTTACCATTCCCTAAAATAATCATCCGTTTCTGCAAGATTTTTGTATTTGTTATCATAAGTTAACCACTTTATTATGACAGGGTTAACCGTATTGTTAATTTAATTCTCTGTCCAGCTATCCTCTCATTCCTTACTTTGTAAGTATATATTGTCTCATTTTTCTTTAAGAGAGTGCCAGATGTTTGGCATTTTAATTAGTTTTTTTCTCAGAGTATGAGCTCTTGGATGTGTATATCAAATCTGGTTTTATTCTATTTCTGCCATCAATTTTCTTTTTTAAAAATTACTTCCTTCCTCTGGCTTTGTTTTCCTTATATTAACTTCCTGGACCAAATGCTTTCATTTATTTTCATTTCTCCTTGTTTAATAATAAAAGCTTTTACGGATATAAATCTCTCTTTGAACACAGCTTAATTTTATTTCACTGTGGTCAGAGTATTTGGCCTGCACAGCTCTTGCCTCTTGAAATTCAGCAAGGTTTTATATATGGTCTGATGCATAATCAATTTTTTTATTTATTTATTTTTAATTTTAATTTTAATTTTTATTTTTTTTAAAGATTTTATTTATTTATTTGAGAGAGAGAATGAGACAGAGAGAGAGAGAGCATGAGAGGGGGAAGGATCAGAGGGAGAAGCAGACTCCCTGCTCAGCAGGGAGTCCGATGCGGGACTCGATCCCGGGACTCCAGGATCATGACCTGAGCTGAAGGCAGTCGCTTAACCAACTGAGCCACCCAGGCGCCCCCATAATCAATTTTTTTAAATACTCTGTGGATCCCTAAAAAGAATATATGTTTTTCTATAAGAAACAAAATTAGAAATATATTATTTCATTTAGCCTTATAATGTCATCATCATTCAGTCACCCTGAAGATTTTTTTTTTCTGAAGCTTTATTTTATTTTCTGATTCTTGATCTATTGAAGAGTAGAGAAGTTTTCTGATAGTAAAAATATGTACTTGATTGACTAAAAATACACTAAAAAGTTTATATCCAGGCATTTCCTTTCATGTTTTCTTTCTCTACCCCTTCAGCCCCTCACAAAGAATAAAATAAAATAAAATAGAATAGAATAAAATAAAATAAAATAAAATAAAATAAAATAAAATAAAATCTACCATAGGTAGTCATCCGGCTTTTCTGTGTATGTTTTTAGGATTTATTTATGTAAATCAAAGAAATACAAACATGTATCTTTATTTTCACATCTTTATTGTTTCACATTTATGCTGAAATCTTTTATTTTAAAAAATTTTTAAAGATTGATTTATTTATTTGAGAGAGAGAGAGTGCATGAGCAGAGGCAGGGGCAGAGGGAGAGGTAGAGAGAGAATCTCAAGGAGACTCCCTGCTGAGTGTGGAGCTCCATGGGAGTGAGAGGGGTGGGAGGGAGTGGGGGAGTGGAGGGGTGGGGGGGTAGGGGCTCCATCTCAGGACCCTGAGATCATGATCTGAGCCATAACCGACTGAGCCACCGAGGTGCCCCAATGCTGAAATCTTGTAATTTAGAGACATCATGACATTATACCATAAAATACTTTAAAATTCCCCTAAAAATTTACTTAATCTTCCTAGTTAGCCCATAGCGTGTTCTCACTCGTAAACATGGGTGATGGTTTTATTGTCTCCCGGCACTGAGCACGTGTGCAAACTTCCCACATCGTCTCTCCAAACCTGCCATTCTGCCCGTGTCCACTCCAGCGTGTTTGCGCTTCCTCTGGTTACTATGTCATCTCTTAAGTGTTTTGTTTTTTTCCCCCAACTTTTTATACTATTTATTCAAGTGTTCGGAAAAGTGAAAGGAAGCTGCACTGACGAGCGCAGACCCACGGCAAGAAGGCGCAGGGAAATGGGGACCTGCGGCCACTGTGCGCAACAACCACCGCGGCAGGGGCAGGTGCGGGCTGTCTCTCATCTTCTCCGCCGTGGTTTCCATCAGCGTTTCCAAGCGGTTCCAGCCCCTGCACATCTGGATGCTGCCATGGTTGCTCGTTTGGCCTCTGGATCCTTTCTGCCTGGCTCGGGCTCCCGCGTCCCCAGACCCTCCATCAGTCCAGAGTGCTTCTTGCCCTCGGTGCAGCACGTTGGGGACTTGGGCTGCATGTAATAGATTATAATATATTTTTGTTAATTTTTATTTATAGACAATAAAATTCATCTCTCATGTGCAGGTCTAGGAGATCTGACGGGTGAGTGGAATCCAGCGTCCACCACAGGGGGGGTGGCCCTGGACAGCTCCAGGTGCCACCCGAATTCCCTCTGTGGGCCCCCTATGCTCTCTCTCCCAAGCCCTCCCCCAACCACACCCACTACACAACCAGCTGTTCTCCATCCCTAGAGTGGAGCCTTTTCTTTTCTTTTTTTCTACATTTCCCATGCTGTGACTTACTTATTTTATAACTGGAAATTTGTACCTCTTAATCCCCTTTAGCAATTTTACCCATTCCCCTCCACCCCCCAGCAACCACCAGGTTCTTCCCTGCATTTGAGAGTCTGTTTTTGTTTGCTTGTTTGTTTGTTTAGATTCCACATATGAGAAAGATCCTCTGGTATTTTTCTTTCTCTGACAGACTTACTTCACTTATAGTTTTACTTCTGATATAGCCTTTTCAAGAATGTCTTATAAATGGAAACTTACAATATGCAGTCTTTTGTGTTGGGCTTCTCTCACTCAGCAGAATGAATTTCAGATTCGCTGTTCTGTGCTCTGAGAGTTCATTCTGTCTGATGCAGTTAGCTTCCTTGCACGGATGTAACACATCCATGAACAAAGTCAGCCACTGACCATTTGAAGAATATCTGGGTTGTTTCTAATTATTGCAATTTTAGGTAAAATTGGCATAAATGTTTGTGCCCTGGATTCTGGGCACAAAAAAACAGCTTTTTGAGCTATAGCTTATGTACCATGAAATTCACCTGTTTAAAGTATGCGGCTCAGTGGTTTTTAATGCACGTGTAGAGTAGCATCATCCCATTTACACATTGTTGCATCTGATTTGCCATTGTTTTGCTGAAGGTGTTTGCACTTATGTCCATGAGGAATACTGGTCTGTGAATTTCTTTGTTGACAGTCTTTGATTCCTTTTGGGATCAGAGTAGTGGTTGCCACATGGAATGAGCTAAGGAGTGTTCTCTGTTTTCTGAAGGGATTGTGTTAGAGTTGGCATTATTTCATCCTTAAATATTTGGTAGAATTCATTGTGGAAACTGTCTTGGTCTGGGATATTCCTCATCAGGAGGTTTTAACTTTGCATCCGATTTCTTTAATAGACATAAGACTAATCAGGTTATCTATTTCCTCTTGAGTGAATTTTTGAAATCTTAAAAGGAGTTGGTCTATTTTTTGTGATGTCAAATTCATGGACGGACTTGTTTGTAGCATTCCCCTGTTATTCATTATGCATTTAATGTCTATAAGGTCAGCAATAACATAATCTCTTTCCTTTAATATTGGTAAGGCATGTCTTCTCTCTCTTACCTTGAGCAGTCAAGAGGTTTATCAGTTTAATCGATCTTTCAGAGAACCAGCTTTTGTTTTCAGTGTCTTTTCTCTGTTATTTTTAATTTCAATTATTTCTACTTTTTAATTTTTTCCCTCTGCTAGCTTGGAGTTTAATTTGCTCTTCTTTTTCTTATTTCTTAAGGTGGAAGCATAGATACTTGATTTAGGATCTTTCTTTTCTAACATAAGCTTTTTCTGTTATGTATCTCTTTCTAAGCTACCAATTAGCTGTGTCCCTCAAATTTTGCTATATTGCACTCTCCTTTAAATTTATTTCAAAATGTTTTCAAATTTCCCTTGAGACTTCCTCCATAACCTTGGTTGTAAAAGTGTGATGCTGAATTTCCTAACATTTGGACACTGTCAAAGTATTTTTCTATTATTAATTTATGGTTATGTATGGCAAGGGAAATGACTTTTCCTGATTTTTTTTTAAAGATTTTATTTATTTATTTGACAGAGAGAGAGAGACAGCGAGAGAGGGAACACAAGCAGGGGGAGTGGGAGAGGGAGAAGCAGGCTTCCCACCAAGCAGGGAGCCTGATGTGGGGCTCGATCCCCAGATGCTTAACAACTGAGCCACCCAGGCACCCCACTTTTCCTGATTTAAATTCCTTTAATTGTGTTAAGGTTTGTTTTGTGGCCCAGAATATGGTTTATTTTGGTGAATGTCTATGTACACTTGAACAACAATATGTATTTTGCTAGTTGAATGTGGAGTCTGTAACGTCACTAGGTAAGGTTTTAGGTGGTGGTGTGCAAGTCTTTGATTTCCTTGCTAATT
The DNA here is from genome assembly GCF_004348235.1 of Phoca vitulina. Classification (NCBI taxonomy): domain Eukaryota; kingdom Metazoa; phylum Chordata; class Mammalia; order Carnivora; family Phocidae; genus Phoca; species Phoca vitulina. The sequence continues at coordinate 3,056,378 of NW_022589708.1, forward strand.
TTCTGTCTACTTGTTTGATCAGTCACTGCAAGAGGACCACTGACATCTCAAAGTACAGTTGTGAATTTGCCTGTTTTTTTCAGTTTTTGCTTCATTATCCTGGAACTTTGTTGTTGGATGCATACACATTTAGGATTATTATTTATTTTTGATTAATTGACTTTTTTTATAACAATGAAAGTTCTGTCTGTATTCTTAGCAATTTTCCTTGCTCTGAAGTCTACTTTTTCTGTTATTACTATAGCCACTTTAGGTTTTTCAAGTAGTATTTACTTTGTATATTGCTTTACTATCTATTCACTTTTAATTTACCTGTATGATTATATTTGTGGTAGATTTCTTATAGATGGCATATAATTATTTTTTAATACAGTTCATTCTGTCAGTTTCCTTTAATTAATGCTATTTTAGGCCATTTCTATTTAATGTAATTATAGAAATGGTTAGATTTAGGTTATTGTGGAAATTGTGCCAGCTTTGACATTTGGGAATCTTTTGAAGTTAGCTATTGTGTTCTTTGACGTGTCCCCACCATTTGGGGGGCACCTCCTTACTCTTTGGTGCCACAAGATGTTCCAGACTCATATTTTCCTCACCCCAACCTCGGAACAGCCATCCCTCTAAAGAGCTCTAGCTATCACTTGAAGATGATATTTAGGAACCAAGTTGTGTGTGTTAACTGTGTTCATTTGTTACTTTAGTGCCATTCATTGTGTCTAGGATTTCTCCATGGACAGATAAAAATATATGTGTGTGTGTATATATATATATATATATATATATATATATATATATAAGCAAATGCACACATACATATCTTCACTTCCTTCAATTATCTGTCTGCATGTGTGTGTGTGTTCATTAGTTCATGCCTTTGATTCCAGTTCAGCATGCTGGAGTTCCTTTCAGCAACCCCCTTTCTTCATGTGTAACTTGTTACTCTGATAATGAGAGTCCTGCCTGTCATTACCTAAAAAATATTTACTTAGTTATTCAGTCTTGAAACACACAAAAACTAATTTCAGAGCTTCTATGCCAAGTCCCTGTGAAAGACAAATTCACTAACCCAGGGTAGAATGTTTGTATACCATTCTGTTTGTCTTTATCTTAGGGTCCCTAAATTTTTTATTAATATATTTTCACTGCTTATAGGCAACTCTCTGGTGTTCATCAGTCATCCATCTACTACGGATTTGCTTCACTGAGCTGTGTTTTCCGGTCACTGCAGCCCAGTCATCTTAATCAGATGGAGAATTTATTTTTGGATAGCATGAAATACACCTTTGCTAGAAATAATGAACTAACATGGTACACATTCCAGAAGGCATTGCTCCAGTGGCCCATCCAAACTCAGCACCTTGCTCTGCCAGCTTCATGTTCCACATTTTGGAACATGTTCCAAATGTTCCATGTTTTGGAAAGTGCAATCCAAAAGTCATTTTTGCCTAACTGGAAGCAACTGAATAAATGTAAGTATAGTGGGAGGGAAAGGATCAAAATCATCTCAGACACCTTAGAAAAGAAGCTCTATGTGATGGGAATGTTCTCCCCTACTAAGCATGCAAGGGGGGGGAAGGGGTGGAAATTGCTTAATTTCCCCGTGCATGATCAAGTTATTGTAACTTTGTCCTCGTTTAACTTTTGATTCTTAGAAATTACACCTCTTGCCTGGCAGAGCTTGAGATTTCTGTGCCCCATTTCTTTTGAAATGATTTGTTTGTGTTTAAGAGAATTTGAAATGAAATTTAAGAGAAGTTTCTTCTAAAAACTAGCTTTGGTCAGAGTAGTTATGAGTACTGATGAGTAGTTATCTTACTCTGACGCTAGAAAGCTTCTGTTCAATTTCTAATGTGTGATCTTCTGGATAGTCTAGAATATGCACAACCTTGCCTTTTTGGAAGAGGGACATGATTTTGCTGCTGTATTTTGGGGACTTTCAGAGCATTGAATATGAATGCTGCCAGTCGACAGCATTGAATATGAATGCTGCCAGTCGACAGCATTGAAGTCATCTACCAGTTTGTACTGGTTTTGTCAGATTTAAGTAATGAATTAAATATGCAAGTATGTCAAAGTAAGTAATGAATTAAATATGCAAGAATGAGGGCTTTTAACATTTATATCAGAATTTAATACCAAAATCTTTGTGGTTTTTTGTTTTTCGGGTGCTTTCCACGCAAGTAGATTATATTTCTACCCTATGCATGTGTAGTTTCATCGTCTCAATTTCCCTGCCCCAGTCATGGCGTGTGTGTAACTAAACATTAGCGTGCCTCTCATTTAATACTCTGTCTTAAAACAAAAACAGAACTGGATGCAGGTGAGTAATGTATAGACTTGCTGACTCACTACATGGCACATTGCACACCTGAAACTAATATAGCATTGTACGTCATCTATGCTTCCATAATAGACATTTTTAAAAAGATGATAGCTGTATGGAATGGGATTTAAGTAAACACCAATGCAAATTTGATGAGTTTCATAATTATTTTTAATGATTGTTATTTATGACTTATTCTAACCTGAAACTGATTTCTAATCTTGAGAAGAATACATTTTTTAATGTGTTGTTTTAATGTCCTTAGAACATATCATTATGCAAATGTTCCAACATACTGAAAAGTTGAAGGACTTCTACAGTGGACAGCCGCACACCCGACCCTTAGGTCCAGCCGCTGACCTTCTACGCTACCTGCCTTACCTCACGTCTGTTCATCTATCTATCCATCAAGATTTATTCTTTTTAATGAATTCTTAACTTGGAGTCAGACTTTATCTTGAATGACCCTTGGACTTCAGGGAGACTTCATACTAATATCCCTTGAATAATATTTGTCTTCAGCTTCCAACAGTTTTAATCTGCCTCTGTTTACCTTGTTTGAGCTGTTACACCAGTCGAAAAGTGACTTTACCACGTATGTCTTCATTTTCTGGCTCCTGCCGAGAGGACTCCCAGGTCAGCACCCCTCAGGCTGTCTCATCACTTTCTGCCCCTGTGTGTCACGTCTCACTTTGGCACTTAGCATCACATGGTATTGTTCTTTTAACTCTGTGCCCCCAGACTGGAAATGTGCAAAAGGAAATTTTCGTTTTCATTTATCCGTAATGAGTGCTTAGATCTGTGCCTGGCACAGAGCATTCAAGCTTGTAAATGTGAAGAGCTGCTCATCTGACCTCTAGTCTCTGCTCTGAATCACTGTTCTACAAACATGAAGTTTTTTAAAAACATCTTTCTGTCCCTAACAGTGTTCTTTAAGGTGTCAACATTATTGCGGAAAAAACCCCACAATTATTAATCACTAATAATTGCACTTTCATCCAAACCCCGAAGGACGAAGGCCTGTCTGCAAAGTCTCCCCGATGGCAGACTTCTTCAGCCCAGCAACCGAAGCTGAATCTTTTCTCACTTTGTGTTTTGTTAATTGGCTTTCCGGTACAATTTCTCCTTGCTCTTTAGAGATTGTTTTATTGCAAATTAAGCCCCAAATCATTTGTATGTGTATGTTTGTTCTCTCCCTGAGTATAGCCTTTGCCTACGTAAGGTGGACCATTATACCTCAAAACTTCTTTTTCCTTGTGAGTTATATTGCAGGAAACGACTTATAAAATGGATAAATTACTTCTGGGAAAGGCTTACTCAACTAACTGAAGGGTCATCATCCTTCAGGGGAGGAGAAAGCCCATTTCCCGATGCTAACTTCAGTCCCACTCACAGACTACAGGTATACAAGGAGGTGGTCACACGTGAGCCTGGTGATGGGGAAGGGGAGGCAAGGAGCCCCCGGGGTGGGTCAGAGCCTGGCCAAATCCTGAGACCAAGGTCAGGGCCACACCTCCACAAGAGGGGATGAAAGTCCCCTCCTCTGGCTCGGTTGCTGTAATAGTAGAGCTATAAGCTCATACCTCATTCTTTGCTGAAATACGATGTATCAGTAGGGCACAGGGTGTGACCTAGCAAATATCCAATGTCTGACTTTACCATACAATAGTCCAAAGCAGCATCCTTAAATTTTTTTGCCAACCGTAAAAGAGGTTTGAAAAACTGCAGTACCTACTCTTTTTTTAAGATGATAGATAAAGATTCTATTTAAAAGCTGTAATTGGGGTTCCTGGGGGCTCAGTCTGTTAAACGTTTGCCTTCGGCTCAGGTCATGATCCCGGGGTCCTGGGATCGAGTCCCTATATCGGGCTCTCTGCTCAGTGGGGAGTCTGCTTCTCCTTCTCCCTCACCCCTCCCCCTGCTCATGCTCTCTCTCTCTGTCAAATAAATAAATAGAATCTTTAAAAAAAATTGAAGTTGTAATTGTATAGAAAATTATAATTTCTGGTGTACAGTGAATATTAACTTTTAAAAATAAAAGTGTTACATCATTAATCATTGATCTAAGTATCCTCATACCTTGATACCCACCACCACCCATTTAAAAGGCATGTGAACAAGTTCTTTTACGATAGAATAATTTCTCTTGTTCTCTTCTCTCCATGTAAATTGCACTTTCTCACAGAATTTTGTTTGTGTAATGTATTTTACTGTTCACCTTGTATAATTCTTTTCTCAAAAGCTGTATATAACATCTTTTAAAACTCCGTATTCCCTACTCATTTCTAATGACCATAGTCCTCTATATTTTTCTTGTCAATTGAGTCATGACAAGTATTAACTGAAGAAATTGATCAAAACAACAAATATATTATAAAGTTGCATGTATCGTTATTAGACATAAGACAGTAAAGTTTTATTGGAAATATATCTGTTGATAGGGATGGAGCTTTCTGTCAATTAGTGTACATATCACAGACGATTATTTATTAAAAGAATAAGACAGGGGCGCCTGGGTGGCTCAGTTGTTGTGCGTCTGCCTTCGGCTCGGGTCATGATCCTGGAGTCCTGGGATCGAGCCCCGCATCGGGCTCCCTGCTCCGCGAGAGGCCTGCTTCTCCCTCTCCCACTCCCCCTGCTTGTGTTCCCTCTCTCACTGTGTCTCTCTCTGTCAAATAAATAAAATCTTAAAAAAAAAAAAAAGAATGAGACAGGACTGGGGCGCCTGGGTGGCTCAGTCGGTTAAATGTCTGCCTTGGGCTCAGGTCATGGTCCCGGGGTCTTGGGATCAAGCCCCACATCGGGCTCTCTGCTGGGTGGGGAGTCTGCTTCTCCCTCTGCTTCTCCCCTGCTCGTGCTCTCTCTCGCTCTCTCTCTCTGTCTCAAATAAATAAATAAAATCTTTACAATAAAAAAAAGAATGAGACAGGGCTCACCCTCAATTCAATTCCTAATTTTTATTTTCATACTTTTGAGTACTAAAATATCTTATTCCAGTAAATTAGTGCTTGGAATTGGAAGGGGTTTCACTATAGCAATGCTATTTGATTATCTATACTTCTTTCAAGTTGTATGCAAAAAAATTACATAGTGATCTATCATTACAAGGATTTTAAATTATTGATCAGACTAACGCAATCAGGACTTTCTTCGTTTTAGTTGATAGCAAAGAATCTGAAATGACCCGACTTACAAAGTAATTCATTATGTACTCATTAAAGTAAGCATATGCCTTGCGAACTTTGGGGTATTATACTAAAAATTCTTTACTGAGAATCAGCAAATGACTATCATTAGACCAGGTACTCTTCTGTTTAGAGGCACCCTTTTTTTTTTAAAAAAACTCAAAATACCAGAAAATTTTAGGAATAGAAAAATATTGTTAATTTCAATACACCTTTACCAATGCAGTATGTTTTTCATCAAGTAGGATTATTGTGTCATATATTTTTAAGTATGTTTTCATCAAAACCTTGGAGTTGCAGACACAAGCCGAGATGTAGGTGAATGAAGTCATTCACTGCACTTCTCGTTACCAAAACTGAGAAAAAGGCAGAGTATGTTTGCTAGCAGACTAATATTTGCGAGCACGCTTTTTGACAGGTTATGGTTCTTCTTGTCCTAGGCGGAGGGAGCATTCTTGGGCCCACTGTTGGCTGCCTTCGATATTTCTTGTCTCTGTTTTTGTTGGGTCCTCTTTTGTCGGGTAGGCTCCCATGGGCGAGCAAAAATCAGACAAAAATTTAGGAGATGGAAGGCTTTATGCCATTAAACCAAAGTTGTCCTTATCACATTCAGCTCTACAATAGGTCAAAATTCAGAAATCTCACCATGGGCTAAAATACCCTCCTTCGAAGCTCACGCTGGGTTCTTCGGGGAAATCTGATGTATTGGACAGGGGGCACGAAAAGTAGCAGAAGCTGCTGTTTCCCTTCTTCTCTTGCTTTGGTTTGGTAGGAAGAAGGGTTTATGTGCTGGGAAAATGCACTCCAGTGGGGTTCAGAAAGGGAGAGAGGAGAAACCGTCTTCTGTGAAGTGCAAGATGGGCAGCTGTGAAACAGAGTAGAGAAGGAAAAGCAGCAGGTGCGAGGTTTTGGGAAAGAGCTCCTTCAAGAAAGGGTGTCTGGAGATGGACCTACTTAACACAATTTGTGCCCCATGCCCCTTGGAAATCACTTGGGGAAACACATATGCCAGCGTGCAGACCACTGTTTTAAAGGACTGGATGAACTCTAATGAGAAGGGAAGAAACATGAGCATTTACTGAACAGAGATTGTGAGCACTGCAGAGGGAGTAATTTGTAACTGTTACCATGTAGTTGAAGACTGATTATCAACAGGAGTTAAACTAGAGATGAGCCAAATAATACAAGTGTTCTGAAAACATTTAAAGATACAGATCTTGTAAAGAGTCAAATGCCTGTAATAAAAAATGGAAGGCCTGTCTGTTATCACTCGTGGCCCAATGGGGAGGTGCTCTCCCTGGCTATGTACACAGAGGGGCTGATGCACGGTTTACGAGTCCAGTGATTTGGGTGGGGGGCGAGGGTCTTGGTGCAGCTCTGCGGTGATGCTGGGGGTTTTGCTTGAATCGCCCTGATTTACTGTCCTCTCATTTTGATGAATAACAACTGCGTGAAGGTGTTGGTTGGTTTATATTCTATACTTATCATTGATCCAGGTAAATGGAAGGCAAACTGAGAGACTGTATCTGGGTGTTGGGCTGGGTCCTATCATTTTCCAAGCGGTGGCGACCCTTCAAAGATACAAACTTTGGAAATGGCAATCATATGGAATATGCCACATCCCAGACCCTCGCAGGAAACACCTTCTCTTGGGTTTTGTTCTCAATAGAGGTGATTCTTCACGTCGAACAAACACACACACTGGGAAAAAATCCTAAGCCTTGACAGGGAGGGTGAACTGTTAGAGGTCTCAGGGCCAGTAAGAGTCCACGCTGGACGTCCGGGTGCCGTCTGTGGGGCCAAAGCCTGGCTTTTGTCTTCCATGACACCGCAGGGAGTACACATGGGAGGGCCGTCATGAGCACAGTACCCCTAAGTCAGATACGTCCGAGTCCGTGGGATCCATTTCTGTCCTTTGTAGGAGCTGTGTGAGTGGCCCACGGCCGTGATGGAGAAGGACCCGCTCAGAGACTCCACTCTGGGACGTCCATACAGATCGGACCTTGTTCTAGGATGACCTGGAACATTTCAGAACTCTTTCTGAGGTGATCCGGAAAATAGAGAACCTTATAAATGTAGGCCATTTATCGGGATGAATTTGATCATGGCAGATTTAAAAGGCACGTTCTTTTTGCCATTTCACTGAGCGAATTCTCATTGAACCAAGAGCAGTAATTTTTTCTCCCCCCAGCGGTTGGGCTCACGGATGCTCTCAGATTGGCTGCTACCAGTTAGGCTTCACGGCCTATAATTACGTCATCAGTCAGTTTTCCTGGTGCCCGAGTGAGGCTGCTCAGCCTCTGATTCCTGGGACATCCCTTTGCTGTCCTTTACTAAATAGAACTATAATCGTTACCCAAGTTCCAGCTCTCCTCCTAAGCTGCAGCATGGAGACCCGAAATTGCTAAATTTGGGTTGTCGAGAGTTAGTAAACGCTAACTTCTGAGGTGAGCGGACGGAACGAGCAGCCGGTGCGTCTGTGAGCGGTACGAGAAGAGCAGCGCCCAGCGTGCCCTGACCTCCATCTGGTCCCACACAGCAATAGCCTGCTCTTCCGAGGTCCTTCCAGCCCCCAGACAACCTTCTGGTGGCCCCAGCCCTGGTGAGCTTATGGCGAGTACACAAGGCGTCTTACTCAGGTAAGTTTTTGCAATCCTTCCAAATAATATTCTAATTGCTAAAAAAAATTGAATGAAAATGAAAGCATTGTCCACTGATATCTTGGTTGAACGAAACCCCCTCTTTTCCCATTTCTGAGCACAAATCAAGCTTCCTACGGAGCCATGGCACCTGACTGTGGTGTGCGCATTAAAGGTGCCGAGACCGTCCCTTTGCCAAAAGTATCTCTCCTTCGTGCATCCAAGACTCTTTTCCAGATTGTGTTCCTGTGGCGTGCAGAGGATTTATTGTAGTGCAAGTTTAATGGGAAGGCTAACACCTTACTTAACCTGCAGTGGTTCATGCTGTTTCAGGTTTTAGCTGGTGCCCTCTGAAGGCAGGTTCGTGGCGCTGGGGCTGGGCCAGGTGGGGTGGGGGGCACCTGCCTGGGTCCGGCAGAAAGGTCTGGAAGTGACAGGGAAGTGGATAGGGTATCCAGGCCATCAGGGCGTGCAAACCAGAGCACCACCTTTTAAAGGTGTTCGAATCCAGCATCTGAAAGCCCGTGGATAAAGTATGTCTTTACTGAACGCCTCAGAGGTGTGCATCGCATGACATACATGGGCACGTCTGATACACTTCAGACCCATCTCTCCAAAGGCCCATTCATCGTGGCGTCTGCTTCGGCCACGGGGAGGCCAGTGGTGAGCTGTCATCTTCCTCAAGATGCTTCCCAGACCAATGTTGTATGAACCAGCTAATGAACGGACTCCACTGATTAAGCACACCACGTACCAGCCCCTATGCCAAATCCAAGGGAAGGAGTCTCTGTTTGCACCTTCCTTAAATCAACCTGAAGGCGAGAGGCAGACTTTGAATTCATTTCATTCGTGTTTTTTTTTTTTTTAATATTTTATTATTTATTTATTTGCCAGAGAGAGAGCACAAGCAGGGGGAGCGGCAGAGGGAGAGGGAGGAGCAGACTCCCCGCTGAGCAGGGAGCCCGATGCGGAACTCGATCCCAGGATCCCGGGATCATGACCTGAGCCGAAGGCAGACGCTTAACGACTGAGTCACCCAGGCATCCCCATTTCATTTGTGTTTATCACATTATATCACACAAAAGTTCTGGCAAAATGCGAAAATAATGTGTCTGTGATCTCAGTTCATCTGAGTGTGATGGACTTGGATAAAGCAGCTCAAAGTAACTTATGCTTTAAAAAGTAGGATGGCGTCGGCTCATGGAGCGTGAGCATGCTTCCCGTTTAGAATGTGCAGCCGGATTCTCGCCGTCGAGGGAAGGGAGGTGAGTGAGAGACCGTCTGTCCCTGCCAGTTCGTGCTGGCCTCGGAAGGGAGGTCGAGACCGCGATCTCGGAGAGGGTGGCCCGTGGATGTGAGTCTGCGCGGCTGGTGCTCGGCGCCCCACGCCCTCGGCAGCAGGTGCCCTCCCGCAGTGCGGCTCCTGTCCTGGTGCGCGGCTGGTGTCACGTCCCCGGAGGAGCCTGCCCGAGAGAGACGCCGGCTGGTTCAAGGGTTAGCCCGAGCCAAGTGTGAGCTACCTGGTCTTCCTCTGCTCTGTGCTCCCCGTCTTTGCCAACTACATATTTGGGCGTGTGAAGCAACAGTTGTCTCTCAGCAGCTGAATCTGGTGCTTACTCTAGCGCACTTTTCTTTCCTTGGCATAGGCTAGTGGGCAGAACAAAGCAGTGCCGTAGACAATTACGTTTCTATTCCCCACCACGGGTCCTGTTCCTTATGGGGGAGACGTACTGCTGAAAGTGGAGGCAGATAATTTCTTATATGACTGGCTTGTATTTTAGGTATAAGGGAGAACCCCATTTTCAATGGTGGAGACTTCAGAAGTCATGTTTGCCTTTGTCTGGTTGTGTTTTGAGGTAAGAAGTTTAATAGAGTTACTTCTCTTACCTCGCGGTATAACATACAGCGTTTCCCTCTTATGTATTATGCAAATATAATATTAATGTTTGGGGGAACGATATAAGAAACCAGTTTAGTGTAACTCCCAGATTTCCCGTTGGAATGTTCTAGGGAGCATCATCGATGCCCTAACTCAGCAACACAAATACCGCCTGGTTGAGGACCCGTTGTCACTCCAAACTCAGTAAGGAGCAAAAACTTGTCTCAAGCGAGAGACAAGCTTACTCTGAAAGCGTCCTCGAGTGAGGATCAGTGTGGGCAGCGCGGTCGGCGGGAGCCTCCCTGGCTCATCTCTGAGCGGTTGCTGGTGCCACCCTGAGAAGCTGGACCTAACCACATGGATATTCCCAGTCCACATCAGGAATGCAAATTCCACTCCTCCCGGGGTATCGTGAAGATCACACTTCTAAGTCATAAGGCCATCTGCACCAGGGCCTTTTGAATAATTGGGTTGGTTCAGAATGCATGTGTGAATGACTGAAGCCATGATTTGGGCATCACCGCAAATGTTATGATACGATCTTCCTGGAGACTGGTCCCTTTGCCGGGACTCAGCCCAGCTTCCTGGGTGTCACCAGCTCTAAGCTATATCGAGATGTGGGTTTCTGACTGCTTCGGCTTATAAATATGCTAATCACGAACATCAAGTGACCGCGGAACACATATCTAAAAAAGATTTACAGGCATATAAGAATAAAATTAACGGCACCCTCAACACTAGCAGAATGCGTTACAATTGGGGTTAGCACACGGGGTCCACAGGCAGCCGGGAAGGCCGAGAGTCTGCTGAGCGGGATTTGTGATCTGAGCCTGAGTGGAAAGGGTTTGCACTTTGGGGAGCATGCAGACGCAGACGATGGGCACCCCCGGGAAAAGCATCTCACACCAGCTGTGATGCTGGGGTCAGCTGCGAGAGTGAGGAAAAGCAGCAGGTTTGGGGATTATGTATGAGCTAACTCCCGGTGGGGAGGAGATTGCTCAGCTTCCCTGGATGTTCCAAGCAGTGCTTCCTTCTTGGCGGGCCCCGTAGAGTGGGGTGACGGGGTGACCCAATGTACAGAGCTGGCCCTGAGGGGGCCCGACACTCAAGGGAGGAAGCTCTTGGCAGTTGGTTATGCCCGGTTTCTCTTTTGTGCGCATCGCTGTTGGACATGGAGACATTTTTTCTCTGTGGCCTTTTATCATTGGCTATTGTCCAATAAAATACCTTTCATAGAAGGGCCACAAGAAGCTTGGAATCTCGCTGAACAGACACGTTGGAAGCCACAAAGACGGCTCATTGTTCTCAGTGGACAGAACATAGATTAAAAAATAGAACACACAGTGTGATATTCCTTTATCTGTACAGTATTTTTACATATGACTGTTTCCCTTAAAATTGGTCTCAGAAATAGAAATTAGAGAAATAAAACCAAAAAGATCACAAGTCTTTTTTTTTTTTAAGACCACAAGCCTTTAGGAGGCAGCCAGGTGTCCTGAGTCTCTAGCCCAGTGGCATTCACGAAGCACCACTGAGCATGTTTTTTCGCACATAGGGGCGTGAGTTCTGGCAGGTGCGGGAGCGAGGCGGCGAGTGGCCTCAGCGGCGTCAGCAGGAGACCCTCCTGGAGGCTGAGCGGGGACGGGGTTCTCAGGGTTACACTTGTCCTTAGGAGCTCTTCACTGCTATGGAGGGGCCCCCCTGGGCATCCCCTTCACAGGGTGCCTGGCTTTGTTTCTTAGCCTTTCTGAGTCTGCAGGTGTCTGCTCCGTGCTCCTTTCACTCCACGGAGCCCCCCCTCTTCTCCCCTGCGTGCTTCTAGAAGGTGCTTCTCCCTCTTCCCACTGGAGCTCCCGCCTCACCTCAGCCTGCGGTGACCTGTGGTGGCCCCAACCCCACCCCGTGGGATCTCCTGGAGTTAGAGCCTGTGGTTAGTTGCTTTATTCTCTTATTTCCACATCCAAACTCTCGAGGGAGGGGGTCTGCCTGGCCCAGTGGGTCTGTGCCGGACTGCTCCGTCCCGTGGCTTCCACACGTTCCCGTGGGCGTGCTGTCCGCAGGAAGGGAGGCGTCCGCAGGGCAGGCACGCTTGCTGGCGTGTCCAGCTGGACGGGGCCGCGAGGCAGCGCAAGTGGGCAGCGGAGAGAGAGCGGGGGCTTCCGTGGGAGGCCCCCCCGGGGAGGTGAATGCACAGAAGGCATTTCTAGGTGAGGCGAGAAGGGGCGAATCTGAGATGTGTTTCACCGGAGGACACTGGTCATCTGCACGACCGCCTGACCTCACCAACGTCGAGATTTCAGTGCTTGAGCTCAGTTTCAGACATGAGAAAACGGGGGCCCTGCGGTGGGCAAGGCTGTGCCTGACCGAGCAGCACGCCGAGGGGCCGTGGCCCCGGGCCCTGTCTCCCCGGAGGGACAAGACTCTGCTTCTGTGTGGAAGGTGTTGGCCGGGCTTGCTGTGCACAGTTCCACAGACCAAACTGCAAGGACCCCAGAGCCCGGTCCTAGCTTGGAAATGAACATTTCTGTACAACTCCCTCACTTCCCAGGCTTGCACTCTATGCTCCCACGTCCCAAATCACTCAAATCCGCTCGGACGCCGTCCCCTTTCTGTGCCTGTTTGTACCTGCTGAACAAGGAACCAAAAAACACAAGCTGATTAAAGACTGGAAATGAAGTATTTTAGTAGTATCCACATTTGTTAGATTATTGTTAAATTATTTCCATCATCTGCAAAATATTTTGGAATGACTTCGAGTTTTATTGCGGAAAGCCCTTGTGGTTTTCTCTTTAGGGTGCGAGGGTGGGAGGCGGGCACCGTGTGGTGTGCATTTTGGTATCACCCGTATTTACCGTGAGTTCGGCCGGGCGCAGAGAGAAGTGTGATGGATCCGGAATGGGAAGTCTGTGGGCTGGCTTCCCCGCTGCTCCGGGCGATGGTGGGATACAGACACCCTTCCCGGGCAAGGGCACTGCTCTCCTTGCTGTGAGACCCTGGTGTGCCTGTGGCGGAGGTTTGGGACCCAGCGGCGTCCCGTCTTTGCTGTTGCTAGAGTAAATCTCAAGCCCAGATTTGGAGACTGGTACTGTGAGAGCAGCTGCTATTTCTGGAGATGGCTGATTTCAGCACTATGTTGTAACAGCAGGACATCCGAATGCGGACTCAGGACTCCTGAGGTCACCCCAAGCAGGGAAAGGATGGGGCTCAGATGGTCAGAGAATAGGAGACTTCTGGTTCTTGGAGAAACAGTCTATCAGTTGTCATGTTTATCACTGCTATTAATTATACGTTCACAAATACTGTTATGAGCTGAGTGTCAGAAATCTGGCCATATTTGTGGGTTTTATGTAAGGAAGTATTAAAGTTGAATGCAAGTCATTGGGGTGGGGGCTGGCAGCTAATTGGGGGTTCTGGTGGCACGGTGGGGTTGGCAGCCTGCAGACCTCCTTGTGGGTCTGCTTCTCTGTGTCCACGTTTCCCTCTGAGCTCGAGGGTGGCTGCTTTGACCCCATGTTGCAGAATTAGCTGCTCCCACCCCAATGACAATGACATTTGGGCCCAACGACAGACCAGCCCCGCTGCCCCCAACGGGCTCATCGGGAAGCCTGTGATTTGCCCCATTTCCCAGAGTTTCCAGTGGGGGTGAGGCTCAGTTGCCCACAGCAGGGAAGGACGCAACAACACACCTTTCCTGGCTCCTTTCCCTGCCCCTGCCCCCTCCTGGCGCCCCTTCACCTCAGCCCCGTCAGAGCCGGAGTGCCACTCAAACACCCCACCTGCTTCTAGGGAAACCCAGACCAAAAGTGGTCAAGGAAATAGCCTGCGTCGGCTCATCGAGTGTCTGCTGAACAACGGGAGCAGGAGGGTGGCCACTGCAGGCCAGGGTGTTGGGAACACCGGCCTGCGGCTGGCGGCCCCACGAGGGTGCAGACAGGCTTTCCCAGAGCGAGAGGGAAACCGGCTCATCATGGATGAGGATTAGCTGGTGCTCCACCGGGCCTCTCATCTTGGCTGGTAACTGTTGCTGGAACTGGCGTGTCCAGGCCAGAACACAAGGGTGGGTGTGGGGGACAAGGAAGGACTGTCTTCTCTCAGACTTTCTGGGTGAAGCATTCTCTGACCCCTGCTTTTTTCCCTAAGTGTCCCCAGAGCCCTGCTCACGCTGTAGGTCATTTCCTAGGGCTCCACGGTTTGTTGTCACCCACTGCGGAAGCTGGAAGTCTGGGGTCAAGGTGGTGGCCGGTGGTTCCTCCTGAGGTCCGTGAGGAAAGGGACGACTCCAGGCCTCTCTCCCTAATTGCCTTCCCCATGTCTTCACAATGTCTTCTTCTCTGTGTGTCTCTGCGTCCAAATGTCCCTGTCCTAGGAACATGGTCACATTGGATGCCCTAATAACTTCATCTTGACTTCATTTCCTCTGTGAAGACTCTATCTCCCCATAAGGCCACATTCTGGGTCCTGGGGGTTAGGGCTCCAACATGTGAGCTTGGAGGGAGCACAATGCAACCCCAAACTCTCCACTTGGAGCACTTCCCACTGTCACTGCTCTTTGCTTCTCTCTCTCAGTGGACGGTGAGTTCCTCAAGCTGTCAGAGGCTGGGGTTGGTCTTTGTGCCTTCAGCACAGCAGTGGGAATCTTTTAAACACTCAAAAAACATGTTGGAGTGAAGGGATCAATAAAAAGTAGCTGTTCAATGGATATTGTTGAATAAATGAATTATCAGCAAATTTATACTAAGGTGCACATGACTGATATCAGACCCTTTCTGAAAGCAGGTTTTTGCTTGAGTGAGGAGTTGGTGTTCAGGAGAGAACAAGGGCAAAGGTGGGAGGGAGGGATACCAGGAGAGAAAGGGATGTCCTGGGACAATAAACACCAATTTTCAATTTTTCCTGGGGCTGGCCCTGCGTTTGGGACTTTCAAATTTAAATCTTAACCTTGTAACAAAAACAATAAAATGACATCTTCACCTGGAACTGTAGGTATAAGTGATTTGGGAACCAGGTGGGCACTCCTGATTGAGGCAAGTTGGAAGTATCGCTTCCTTCTGTATCTGTATCTGTATCACTTCCAGCACAGGTTTCTGGGTGACACTGCTGTCCCCATGACCTTTTCAGCTGGCTCGTCATAGCTCCATCTTTTCTCACTAGACAGTGTCCACACAGGGCCGTTGCACTCGTGGATGAGTGAGCCTGCAGAGGAAGAGGGGAAGACGACCTGAAGGATGATCTTTCACGACAGAGCCCAGCACACACATGCTAATGACGTACACGCTCCCACAAATCGTGTGCTCGTCTCCTGCATCTGTCCAAGCCTCCTTCTGCTTTGATGTGGTTCTTGGGGAGGGTCCTCCTAGAGATCATTAACCCACAAGAGCTGATCTCACAACTTTCTCCTTCTTTCCCCTTTTATTATCTAACTGCCTTCAGGAGCTGGGATAATGCGTCAATGCATTTCCTAGACTTACATAAATAAGAGTCATGCTTTCCACAAAGGCATTATTATTTGGTGAATAGTCTTACGCTGACACACACACTCACGCACACATACACACACACAAAAGCTCTACTTGAAAGATGTTATAGAAACTAGAATGCCAACAGAAGATATGTTCATAATAGTTTCCAGCTGAGCACATTTAAAGGAAGGCCATCTTCATGCCATCCTGAAGAGCTGTCCTTCGCAATCTCTTACCTACGTTTTGGGTAGAACAAAGCAATCAGATAGCTACCAGGTATGTCGGACAGGAGCTGAGCCAGGAGATAGTGAGATCACACTAATTTTAAAAATATCACTTTATGTATGTTGCTGGATCTCAGGCGAGTGGTCCATGTATCTTTCCTAAGCTTTTCTAGGGTCACTGTGGGGAGAATCTGTCCTGCAGTCCAGGAGGAGAAGGAGGCTCGAGGCTGTGTGTTCATCGGCTGGTACACTGCAAACACCCGGTAAGTGTTTGAGGATGAATGGCAAACCCACAGACCTCTTCGTCTGTGACCCAGGTTGCCGGGGGCTGGGCAGCACCATCCAGCGGTACCTAGGGAGACTAACAGAGAGTCCCCTTGTGATGAAGTCCCTGGGAAGCTGAGTGTGTAGAAGGAGTAACTAGGGTCCAACCAGCTAGCATCGCATCCCCCCCCCGCACCCCCCAGGCCCCCAGCTTCTTTCTGGCTTCAGCAAAAGAGCAAACATTCACTGAGCGCCTCCTGTGCATGGGACCCTACAGTGTGCGCTGGCCCTGGAAATACACGCCGGCCACCAGCATCCTGTTTAACAAGTGTACACAGAGCTCTCATCCCGGAGTTTTTCTCTTTCTGGACCGCAGCCAAGAGCGGGACTGTGAAGACACGACAAAGTCGTGTGCGGGAGAAGGTGGGCTTTCCTCTGTCACTCCCCGCTCCACGGTGCAGACTGCAGTGTGCAATGCCCAGAGAAGCCCTCCACTCCATTCAGAAATCTGATATTTTAAACAGTCTTATTAACAGTGAATCGCATTTAAAGATTAAGGGGGAAGTTTTGTTATGAATCAACGCTCACATTTCTGGGTGTATCTGCAAATATGGTGCTTCCACATTTGCACGTTTATTTTTCTCACTCGCAGACTTACCTGCAAGCTGACCATCTCATGAGTGCAAAAGAGAGTAGACTCAAAGCAGCAGTGCCTTTGAAATGCAGCTCCCATCCCAGCACTGGCCGGTCTGCAGACAGAGCTGGCCAGGCATACAAAGGCATATCTGGTTAGGTTCACACAGCTCAGATTCAAACCCAGGAATCTGGCTCCAGAGTCTACGCTTTTCATCACTACTTCTGCTGCCTCGTTTTTTAGGAGACTCCCATGATTTCCTAAAAACTTCTGTAATTTGCTAATCGAATGCAAGAGTGACTTTAAGGATTAGGTACTGGAGGTGTTCCAAGCAAATTAGTCATCTTCCAAATGGAGAGGGAAACCTATATCCAAAAGTGCATTAAGGAGTGCAAGCAAATTTTGCTTATAATCTCAGTGCAGGAAGTGATGGACCAATCTGGTTATCATCTGAGCTATAGGCTGGCTGAGCTCTGTTCTGCCAGAGACAGGAGCGTGCAGAGGAGATGAAGTGAAGGGCCGGTAATTCCCAGGGGCCAGACAAAAGATTTCAGCTGCAGCAGAACAGAAAATGCCTAAGGTCTCAAAAACCGGAGCCAGGAGGAAGATAAGGTGGAAAGCAGCCAGATAAAAATCAAAGAAGTCCAAAGCAGCCCCTCCAGCCCTTCCAGCAAAGCCGACTGCTGATCTGCAGTGCGGCGCTCGGGGGGGACCTGGAGATCCTGGGCCATGGGCGTGCACTCCGGAGCTGGCTTTCCAGCAGCTACATGCTTCTCCTTGAAGAGCACGGAACACCCCCTGCCAGGCCCACCTTCAGTTATCTGTGGTGGCCGCGGAGGGGACCGGGGCCCTTCTAACTCAGAGGACAAGCCCCTTCCCCTGTCATCGGCACCTTCTCCAACCTGGCATTCACTTTCTCCTCCACCCACATTGGCTGTACCTCGCTCTCAAATCTGTACTTAATTTTTATTTGTTATTCTCCAGCAGGTGAGGTATTTTCGGCAGGAATCGATTGTTGTAAGACGACTCAGTTTTAGCCAGTTTGAGTCTAGGCAAGCAGGAATGCTTACAGGAAGTACCAATTCAGAGTACCTCGAGCTTGGTCCTGAAGGGTAAGCTGGAATTGGCAGAGAATCTGGGTCAACCTCGGCCCAGTGCCCTGGGATGTGTGGGTGCCACAGGGGGACTGAAGGCTTAGGGCGCATCCCACATGTGCTCACCTCACGTTGGGGTGCACTCACTGCTCCCTGGTGGGCACACAGGACTGGAGGTGGGGCTCCGCTGGGCAGGCCTGGGGGTGCCCAGACCAGAGCTGTGGTACATACCAGCGTTCTGGATAGTTCTGATGGGACTGAAGAACATTATCTGGCTTAGTTCAGCTGGATAAGCCTAAACTGTTTCAACAAGGGGAACCCACCTGGGGATCAGAAGCTGAGGTGTGCTGCCAAATGGGGTCAGAAACCTGGAAACAGAGAAACTGAGGGCCCATAGTTTGGATTAGCAGTGACCAGGAGGTGGTCTGTGAGAACTTCCCATTTCCTCCCCCAGGATTGGTTTTTACAAACCCCTAGCACACATTTCTGCCGACATCCCAGGGTCCTTAAGCTCCTCTGTGCCGTGGATGCCCTTGACCTTGTGGTGATGAGTATAGACGCCCTTGCGGATCTTGCTTTTAAATGCGTTATATAGGATACATAAAATGATGAGTAACTGCTTTATATTAAAATATAGTTCTATCCTCAGACACCACGGGTCAGGTTAAAATCCCAAAAGGGTCACAGTGAGAGAAAGAGGCAGGTGTTTCTCACGGCTCCCGGGAGCAGATGGTTTTATCTGTGCGTCACAGATGAGGGAAGTGGATCGCTTGCGAACACCTAGAGACCCGGGCGGGAGGGATTTCAGCCAGGCCTCAAAGATGGCTTTTTGGACTCCAAAGAGCTCGTTTCTCTTTCTACCCCATGTCTCAAGTGAGGGGCGAGCTGAGGCTGGGGAGGGACCCAGGGTCAGGGCGCTCTGTGGATCTGCTGACCCAGCGTTGGATGACGCTAACAACAGGGATCCAGCTTCCCGTGCGTCCGCACCACCCGCTGCTGGAGAGGGGCGCTCTGAGCCTCGGCACCACTGACATGCGGGGCAGGTGCTTTGTTGGGGGGCTGCCCTGTGCACTGTGGGGTTGTAGGTAGCATCCTGCTCTCTTCCCACTCGCTGCTGGGAGCACCTGCCTCAATCGTGACGACCACGAGTGCCTCCAGGACGCTCGAACATCTTCATCAGCAGTGCCTGGAGGAGATGCCTCCCTTCGGCTCGGCCACGTCGGGGCCAGAAGTCCAGGCCCTTCCAGGTGAACCCAGTAAGCCCCCCAGGGACCACACAACCTCCATGTCAGAAGTCCCCATCTCCAGGACTTCGGCTGCTCAGGGTACAAGGGAAGCTTGGGGCCCCAGGACGTGTGCCCGCATCTCTGCCCGCACCCCAGCCCCCCGAGTGTGACTTCCTGCTAACCTCCGTTCAGCCGTGCCACGTTAGTACCGAGCGTGTGATTCACGACGACTCCCAGGTGCGGACCCCTGTGTGCTTAGAGCTCACGTCTCTTCTGGGGTCAGAACTTTGCACTCTGGTGCGGGAACCTGTGGGTGTGCTCAGTAGAAGGCACGGTGGCATTTTTTTGTTTTTTAAATCATCAAGACTCAGCGCCTGCTGCTATCTGGCCCATCAGATGTGTTCAGTCCGTGTCTGTCGAACACTCGGTCAATGAGCTCATTGTCTTCTCCGGGTTACTTCATTCTGGGGCTTGGCCCACCCCTCTGCCTTTAACTTTTCCTTGGAAACAATCTTTGTATTTTGGAGGAATTTTACATTACAGAAAAGTTGCAGAGACGGTACGGAGAGTCGCCCCACATCCCTGACCCCGTCCCCTGCTGTGAAGCTCGCGTTGCCCTGGCGTGCTGGTCTACCGGGAGCCTGGCCGTGGCGTGTTAGCACTCGCTAAGCTCTCCGCTTTACTTGGCTATCACGTTTCCCCACCAGCGCCCCATTTCCATTCCAGGATCTCATCCGGGGTACCCCGCTGCACGTCGTTGTCACGTCTGTCTGCCCGGCTCCTCTGCTCAGGGACGGTGTCTCAGTCTTTCCTTGTTTCTCGTGACCTTGACAGTTAGGGGGAGTCCTAGCCAGGCATCCTGTGGAGTTCCCCCGATCCGTGATTGTGTGATGCCTTTTGTCATGGTTACACGGGTGTTGGGGAGTTCCAGTGCCCTTTAGAAGACATACAATTCATTCTGCCTTTTCTGCCCTTGTGTTATTTGCTGATGATGGTTGAGACTTTTTCCTACGTGTTCTCTCAGTTACTAATCAGGTGGAGACTTTTGCCTCCACCCGTCCTCTCCTTCCCACGGCTGGAAAGCACCTGAAGTCTTGACCGCTTCCACACCTGCTGCCTGGGCTGGGCCGGATCCTGGTCGAGGACCGCTGACTGGCCCACCTGCCAGTGGCCTCCGCAGGGGCTGGCCTTCCTCCCAGCACGGCCGCCTCTCACCTGACAGCTCCGGGCCCCAGGGGTGGCTCTTGCAGTGAGTAAGGCCGCAGGTGGGCGGCCTTTCATGATCCGGCCTGGGAAGTTCCAGAGCATTCCTTCACCATGCTCTCCGTGATAAACGAGTCACAAGCCACTAGATTCAGGGGGATAGTCATCAGATTATGCCTCTTGATGGGGGACTGGCACAGTCTGGGGAAGGACATGGGGCAGGAGATAATGCTGGGGTCATTTTGGGAATCTGCCCCAATCCACCACAAGTAGTCTTCCTGTTACACAGGGTTAGGACTAGGGGCTGTGAAAGAACCCAGCTGGGGGCCATCGTGAGAGCCTGTCTGCTGGGGTGCTCCCTTGCCTGCCTGCCTTCCTTCCTGCCTCCCTTTCCCCCTCCCTCTTCCCTCCCTCCCTCCTTCCTTCCTTACTCCCCTCCTTCCTCCCTCCTTCCTTTCTCCCTTCCTTCCTCCCTCCCTCCTTTCTTCCTTCCTCCCTCCCTCCTTCTTTCCATCCTTCCTCCCTCCCTCCTTCCTTCCTTCCTTCCTCCTTCGTCCTTCCTTCCTTCCTCCTTCCCTCCCTCCTGCCCTCCTTCCTCCCTCCCTCCTTCCCTCCTTCCTTCCTTCTTCCCTCCCTCCTTCCTCCCTTCCTCCCTCCCTCCTTCCTTCCTTCCTCCCTCCCTCCTTCCTTCCTCCCTTCCTCCCTTCCTTCCTCCCTCCCTCCTTCCCTCCCTTCCTTCCTTCCTTCCTTCCTTCCTCCCTCCCTCCCTCCTTCCCTCCCTCCTTCCTTGCTCCCTCCCTCCCTTCTTCCTTCCTTCCTTCCTTCCTCCCTCCTTCCTCCCTTCCTTTCCTCCCTCCTTTCCTCCCTATCTTCCTCCCTCCGTCCCTCCCTCCTCCTTTCCTTCCTTCCTTCCTTCCTTCCCTCCCTCCCTCCTTCCTCCTTACTTCTTCAGTCCTTCCTTCTTCCCTCCCTCTTTCTCTCCTTCTCTTTCTTTGTTTCTTCTGTTGGAGAACCTTTTTTGTGTTTTTCATTCTTTCTTGATTCAATGTTTCCATAGGAAAAAATTTATTTAAAAATTCATCCTATGACATACAAGACTATTAATTCAGTTTCTATTCCATAGGACTCTAAATAAATCATGCCAGGCCCTGCTGAGATTTATAAGAAAGTTTTTGAAAATAAGAGAGAGCAAAGCAAAAGCAAAGTCCTCGAAGGCATGTAACAATGCTGGGTCCGTGCTCAAAGAAAACCACTGTAAACAGCTTTTTGTTTCAAAGAAAATTGCATGAATGTTCATGTAAAAATCAGAACAAAATGTTTTCATCTCGGGGAGAGAAGATATGGGGCCTATTATCCATTAGAATAGAAACTGCAGACAAGCCTTTTCTGTCTCGCAATTATGGGGCTAGTCTTCACCAGCAGTGATTCAAATTCTTCCCAGACCTCGAAGAGCCCCATCTCTCTCTCTCCTCACCATCTTGACACCGCAGGAAATTCTAGGTACAATTTTCACCACAAATGAAGCAGGTTTATGGCTTTTCCAACGTGACTGAGGACAGGGTTTCACCTTCTGATTCTTGCTGTCTCAGTTCTTAAGGAGCAAAAATCGTTCTTCATATTCACCTGCAGATTTTCCTTGGAGGTTGCTAGATCTTCCTTCCAGAAAGTTTACTGCTTTCCAGGAAAATTGGCTGCTCTGATGGCCCTCAAATGTCCTCCCCTGACCCTACCCCACGCCTACACCTGGAAAAGTGACCTGGAGGCCGCTAGGCGTTCCGATGAGACCTGTTTCCTCAGCAAGTCCTTCTGTGTCACTGCGTCTACCCCAGACCCCGGGAAACATTGCGTCCCCAAGGAGGGACGCCCACATGGTACCATGTCATGGCTAACACTCCTAGCCCCTCCTCTGTCACATCCCATGTAACATCTGGGGTGTTCAGTCCTAATGTTTATATAAAAATACATGCATTTCTTTCTTTGGGTCTGCCTCTCTATCTTCTTGAATTAAGTGCTAAGTTTATTTCTACTTCTTTAATTCTTAATAATGAAAATGTTTAAGGATGACATGCTTGCCCCTGAGTACAGCTTCTAATACAACTCCTTAATTTTCCTATGTGGTGGTCTCAATGTTTTATTTTATTATTATTTTAAAGATTTATTTATTTATTTGGGAGAGAGGGCGAGGGGGTGCATGGGGGGGAGGGGCAGAGGGAGAGAATCTCAAGCGGACTCTGTGCTGAGCGTGCAGCCGGACGCCAGGATGGATTTCACGACACAGATCAAACCTGAGCCAAAAACCAAGAGTTGGACAATTAACCCACTGAGCCACCCAGGCGCCCCTCAATATTTTATTCTTAAAATAATCTCTAGCTTTTATTTCCTTTTGGCCTAAGTGCTATTTATTAGAATTTTTATTCCCGACCCCTGTGTTTCAATAAAGTGAGAAAATCACAAAAAGGAAACACAAAGCCTAGGAGAGCCATCACCCACATTCCCATCACTCAGAACAAAGCTTTGTTACCATTACTTAATATTTTCTCAGAATCTTAAGTAACTGTCCATGTGATAGACATATACCTTTTTCATAAGAGAAAGAAAAAGAAAGAGATACGTCAGGCAGAGCTATGTTCTCTCCCGATGGCTACGCACCTGCCCGTTCGTGCCATCCAGCCCCCAGGGCTCCCCAGCAGGAGTTAGGGATGTATTATTTCATTCATGGGTATATTTTTATATTTCTTTATAGGAGTCCCCCCTATTCTGCATGGTGTATTCCTCCCTGTTACAATTCACCCTCAGAGGTTGGAGTTTTAAATGTAATCTTTGATTAATAGTATCTAGTTTGCAAATGTTCAGAGCATATATATATGGTTACATTACATCCTCCTTGAATTTCTAACAGATCTTAGCAGTCCCTGGTCTGATATTTTTGATGCATTAAATTCCTAGCCCTTTCCTTTTCCGTCTGGATTATCCCTTTATCCATATTAACTAATCTCAGCCCCATTTCATATTTTTCTCGTACATCCTCAAATTGTGTGTGTTATACCACTGCTCTGTTTTCTTCGTTTGTATTTGCTTTATTTTTTGCAGGATGTGTTTCTCCTACCCTCGGTATTACACAGAATGTTATGTACTCTATTGTCTTCCAGCGTATCACTTGGCAAGAGAGAAGTTCAAGGGCAATTTGATATTTGTTCCTTTTGAGATGACCTGTGTATGGCCTGCACGCTGGTGGCAGTTTTCTTGATGACCGCAGTAAGAATTTGACATTTCCTGATGTTTTCTTCCTTTAATTTTTCTTTGATTGTGTATTTCAGTCTGTGTTTCCAAGTCATTTTCTCCAGTTGTGTTTCCCCTCCCTGCTCGGCATATGCTCGTATTGTTTTTCTTCACGATATTGCCTTTTTCTCCTACATTCTGGAGTTTTTCAAGCTTATCCCACATTCCTGATTTATTTTCTACAGTATCAGTCCCACTAGCTGCTGCTCTTCCCTGGGCCAATTTGCTTATTTTGTTGCCTTTTTTTTGAATTTTTGAATTTTAATTTTCTCATCTGCTTCCCTTGTCTTATAAGGCTTCCTGATTTTTCCTTTGGCTTCCTGGAGACCTTTGCTACATCCCATGCAAGTCATTAAACTGTGTAGGAAGCACTATTCTAGGTGCTATATTAAGCCAGTGTTCAGAGGTTTTTCCCGCCTCTGACACTTTGGGGGGCACCTGCATGTCCTGCGCCTGTTGGGTTGTTCCCATGTTGTCTGTGTGGATGCACATACTTGTCCTGGAGAGAAATGTGTTCAGACCCAGTAGGTGCCAAAGGGCAATGTAGACTGAATGCTAGCCCCTTGGGGTCCAGGTGCCCAGAGTGTTGAGAGACGCCCTCTGCATTGACCGTGGGAGCTGGACCTGGAGCTCTCTGTTAGTGTTGGCTGAGTTTCCACTAGGGTGGTCTGTAGAGAGGATTCTCAGTGCGTCTCTGGGCCCTTGGATACAGGTCCCCCTGGGCTTGGCCACCATCTGTCTCTTCCCCCTCCATGAATATATTACTCATCAGAACTACACCGTCCAGAATTTTCTGTGTCGTTCAGAGCTCACATTCCTTCCCAAATTAGGGTGTGTCCTCATTTTCCTTATTTTTACGCAGACATGGTAAGAATATGAAAAGTGATTGTGGTGTCGCGTCAGTTTGGGGGAGAGCTGTCCGTGCAGAACAACCCCCATTTCTGGAAGAGGATTGGCAGCCACGTTTTCTGTTCCCTGAACAGGGAGGAGGGAGAAACACCTCCTTACCCCTGTCTGTCTGGAAGCTTGCTCTGTTTGGGGCAGGAAAGAACATGTATAAGATGCTCATTTCAGTGTCTCTGATGAGCACTCTGTGCACTCGGTTTTCTTCTAAGATATGTGTAATAAATGTCATTATGCTTTTCCATCTTGAGTGTTGTCCTGGAAGGCTGTTTCAGAGACTACTGGCTTAATACTGTACATCCTAGTAGATTTTCTGGAAATCCTATCTCTCTGTTATAAATGCTTTTAGCTACACTTAGTATTGTTGAATATCAGTTATCAAATGGCCGATGGTACAGTTGCATGAACTCATCATGAAACAACTCTTTGTATAGCGAGTGCCCGGAAGTCAGAGAATTGCTCAGTTGTGATTGGTGCTCAATAATATGGGTGGGCTGAGGGACTGAGCTTGGGGAAGGGAGTTGGGGCGGGGGGAGGAGGGAAAAAGGGAAAGAGTGGGGGAGGAGGGAAATGGGCCTGCAAAATAATTGGATTCCAAAATCTGCAAGATAATTAGAAACATGCATGAAATCAAGTAGCAGAGCATTCCCTACCTGCAGATCAATGTAAGTAAAAGTCTTAATTTAAAAAGAAAATGCCACATTAAAATAAACCAAGTATGTTTGGTTTTATGTGCATATATGCTAATATTTTATGGTTAAGAACCATAGCCTGAATACAAATTTCTGTCTGGACAGTTTTATTGATATTTTTGTCATAAATTTAGAAGCATAGGTCATACTATGCTTTTTATAAATGTCACAGCTTATAAAGTCACTGGAGAGCTGGTGAAAATCCAGTATTTCCATAATAATTCCCATGCTGGTCTTTTGTGTATCCCCTTCTTCTGCCAAAGCATCCACAAAACAATTCATTTATTTTGCATTAACCTCAGTCGTGCTCTGCAGTTACTTTACCCACAATCTTAAAAGTATGCAGTTCAGCTCGCCAAGTATGTTTGCATGTTTCTGCTTTTTATGGCTTATCTCCTTATTTCTACAGCTTTCGATTCCAGACTTACAGGACACCAGAAAGGGTGCACTGAATTAGCCTTCACCTGTGTACTTCATGGATGTTCTTTGGATATTGTGTCTTTGGAAAGACGTCCTGCCCGTACAGAATTTTTCTCTGATAGGTCATTGAAAAGTCTTCCTGATATTGAAATGTCCTTATAATTTTCCCTTCAGGAAAATTGTTTCTCCAGGTAAATCATGACTTTGTGCCAATGAATCAGACATACACTCTGGAGTGTCCCTATCTGTGATTTGGAAACTCCATTTGATTTTTATGAAAGTGGCTTAATTTGGCCATAAGGCTGCCGTGCCCTGAAATTGTCATCAACCCAGAATCTTACTAAGGATGATGTCTCCGTAGGAGGTCCTGTGACTTTTCACAAGAAACATGCTAAAATCACAGTATTTTCTGCCTGCCAAAAAAATAATTACCTTTAAAGTTACAATGTGAACATTTTTGTCAGAAACAGCACTCCCAGAGGAGTGCATGCTGATAGCTTTTTATGTCAACCTGAGGATCTATGAGTAAGTCATGGCCCCAAGAGTGTTTGCAAGACACAGGTCTCAATACCATCCTAATTAACATCATTAGACAAAGATTAATTAGTTTACCATGGATTCACAGGGCACCTGGAACATGATTGTTCATTATAAAGGGGAAAAAAAATTCCATGACACTTAGATGAGATGCTAATTCTGGAGTTTATATAAGAACTGACAAAGCTTAAACAACCTAATAATATTTTAACAAAGATTTTAATAACATGTTGATGAATAAGACCAACGGGAAAGCATTTTCAATTATGGTATGACAGGTTCTTGTTCCTGGTACTATAAATACGAGAGTCACGGATAGTTGCTCACGCTGTGGTGTGCTGGAATTATTTACTGTCTGAGGTCACTAAAGCTTATT
The DNA here is from genome assembly GCF_004348235.1 of Phoca vitulina. Taxonomy (NCBI): domain Eukaryota; kingdom Metazoa; phylum Chordata; class Mammalia; order Carnivora; family Phocidae; genus Phoca; species Phoca vitulina. The sequence goes on from NW_022589708.1 coordinate 3,082,715, forward strand.
CTGGATCACAGGTTAATGACCCAACGTTTTTTTTTTTTCTATAAGTTTTTAGGGGTGGGTGTGTGTGTGTGTGTGTGTGTGTGTGTGTGATAAGTATGTCAGTTGCTAATTCAGTTTCTCTGTTCATTAGGTCTGAGTCTATTTTCAGCAAATGATATCAATAACGTTGATAGAAAGGGCACACGGCATTGCCCATGATACCTGCATGTGAGCCGGCTGCTTGCGGCTTTCTACGCCAAGCAAAGGAGGTTGGCTTTAGCAATGAGAAATACATAATGACTTAAAACAACACGAGGGAGCCCAAATATTAAGCACCAATAACCTAGAGAGAAGCCGAGAAAGGATGCTGCGAGAGAAGCTTTATAGGATCACCACGTTCAGGACAATCCAGCTGTAGCGTGGAAGGCCACCAAAGTCAGTCAGATGCAGTTTAATTTTATGTTCTGTTCGAGGCTGACAGACAGTACCTCTGCGTGGAGACAGGGAAGTGTAACAGAGGGGAATTATCAATGCTGGACTTTCCAAATAAAGCCTTTCCCATTCTTGAGAAATCTTAAGGCACATGGAGACTTTTAGAATGGCGTAATAGTGACATGACATTCTTCTAAACCTTCCTTCTTCCCTAATTATTTGCAAGGCAAAATGTAGCTCCTAGGATAGGGAAATCTGAAATTGTAACACGTTGAAACTGACGTTCACCTTGAGCTTCTGATTTGTCACAAGCATTACTGACATTATTTCATCATTGAAACCGCCTAGCAACATCCAAGTGACGTTATTGTCTCTATGAAACGTGCTGCCCCTTGAAAAAAGTACCAGGTCCAAACAGTTTCACTGGTAAATGCCTTCCAAACTTCAAGGTTCGTGTCAGTGCTATTTAAACCATTACCAGGTTTTTATTTTTATTTTTATTATTTTTTTATTTTTTATTTTTTTAAAGATTTTATTTATTTATTTGACAGAGAGAGACAAAGCGAGAGAGGGAACACAAGCAGGGGGAGTGGGAGAGGGAGAAGCGGACTTCCCGCTGAGCAGGGAGCCTGATGCGGGGCCCGATCCCAGGACCCTGGGATCATGACCTGAGCCGAAGGCAGACGCTTAACGACTGAGCCACCCGCTTAACGACTGAGCCACCCAGGCACCCCCCATTACCAGGTTTTTAAAAGAGTTCCTTTTTGAGGCACTTGGGTGGCTCAGTCAGTTGGGCATCTGCTTTTGGCTCAGGTCATGATCTCAGGGTTTTGGGATCGGGCCCAGTGTTGGGTGCCCTGCTCAGCGGGGAGTCTCTTCTCTGTCTACCTCTGCCCACCCCCATACTTGTGTTCTCTTTCTCTCTCTCAAATAAATAAAATAAGATAAAATCTTTAAAAAAAAAAAGAATTCCTTTTTATAAAGTCAACAATACTACAATATCAACATTGATGAAGATATCACCTTGGTACATACACACACACACACACACACACAACCTCAGACTAATCTAAATTCATAAATTTAGGTTGATTCATAAATATCAGCATGAAAACCCTATTTAAAATAATAGCAAACAGAATGAAGAAGGATGGAAAAGATAATTCTCTGTGACCAAGTGTGATATGCCAGGAATACAAAGAAAGTTTTTAATTAAAATATAAATTTTACATATCTATCTATCTATCTATCTATCTATCTATCTCCTCCAGGTGGGGGATAAGGAGATGACTGACATGGGACACCTTCAGTGTTCTAGCATTTAATTACTCAGCAAGAACTCCAGAAGATGGAGCTCACATTTTGGGTTTAGCTCTTTAAATATTTTGTTTAAAGAAATATATTTTTGTATATATTTATATCATATAAGTATACAATACAATGAATGTTTCCATCTCAATATTAAGAAGATGATCAACCCCCCCAAAAAAAACAAATTTGCAGAAACACTTTACAAAAGAAGATATACAGATGACCAATAAGCACATGGAAAAGATGCTCAACAGCACTAGCCATCAGGGAAATGCAAATTAAAGCCACCAGAAGGGGAAGCCTGGGTGGTGCAGTCGGTTAGATGTCTGCCTCTTGGTTTCGGGTCAGGTCCTGATCTCAGGGTCATGGGATTGAGCCCCGAGTCAGGCTCTGTGCTCAGCACGGAGTATGTTTAAGACTCTCCCCCGTCCTTCCCCACCCTCCTAAATAAATAAGTAAATCTTCGAAAAACAATAAAACCACAAGGGGACACTGATATAAATGCCTCAGTACATCTAAAATTCTAGTCTTCAGGTCTTTTTGCAATCTATCCCTCCATCTACCCCAGATAACAACTGATCTTATGTCTGTCACTAACGATTAGCTTACATTTTATGAAATTTTATATAAATATACACTTTTTAACTCTTCGTGTCTGGTTTCTTTTGCTCACAAAGTGATTTTGAGATCCATCCATGTTGTTACATGTATCAGTAGTTTACTCCTTTTATTGGTACACAGTGTCCCACTAGATGGGTACATCTATGTTTGTCTGTCCTGCTGGTAGGCGTCTGGGTTGTTTCCAGTTCAGATTGAATACAAATGAAGTTGCTGTGAGCATTTGTGTGCAAGTATTTGTGAGGGCATATGTTTTTGTTTCTGTTGGGTAAAGATCTGGGAATGGAATAGCTGGGTTGCATGATAGGTGTGCTTATAACTTTTAAAGGAACTGTTAACACAGTTTTCCAAGGTGTGGGATTGAACTGAAGCCAACTGAAATGTTTTCACCAAACAAAATTCATCCTGTCCTGAACTCAGCTAACAAGGCTTTCATCTCCAACACTAGTTGTCTTTCCAAGGACACCAAAGACCTCCACGCTGCTGGCTTTCAAGGGTGGTCCTCAGGGTGCCTGGGGAGGCTCAGGGGGTTAAGCGTCCCCTTCAACTCTTGGTTTTGGCTCAGATCATGATCTCAGGGTCATGAGAGCAAGCCTTGCATCAGGCTCCACACTCAGCCAGGAGTCTGCTTAAGATTCTTACCCCTCCGTCTCCCACCCCCTCTGCTCCTCTACCCCCCCATCAAATAAATAAATAAATAAGTAAAATCTTAAAAAAAAAAAAAAAAAAGGTGGTCCTCACACTTTATCTGACTCTACCCATCAGCCAGCTCTGATGCAGTTGGTCACACTCTTTGCCCTGGAGTGTTTTCTTTGCTTCCTCCCAAGACAACATACTCTCTGGGGCATCCTCTTGCCATCCTATTTATTCCTCTCCAGTCTGCCCTGTAGGATCCTGTAGGATCTTCTAAAGGTCCAAATGCAGAGAGCCATAGGATTCGATGGTTGGAGCTCTGGCCTCCCCATCTATGCACCTTGTAGGTTTCTCACACATGCTTGTAGCTTTAAATGCAGTGGGTTCTCTGATCTGTCTGCCCCTCCTCCATCTCTTACCTATCTACCACCCCTCCCTCCCCCTGTCCTCTTTCCTTCGTTCCTCTTCATTTTTTATCTTCTCTGCCTGTCTCCAGCCTTGACCTCTTAATTTCAGCCCCAGAGTCATATATCCAGGTACCTATCAATGTTTATCTAGCAGGTATATCTAAGAGTAGGCATGTGTTCAAGGAAGAACTCTTGATTTTGCCCCCAACTTTAGACTCCCAAACCTGTTCTAGTCTAGATCCTCCCCCATCTTAAAAAATTACAACTCCATTCACCAAGTTGCCTAGGTCACAAAACTACAAGTTGGTATTGATTTCTCTTTTTCTCACGTGTCCTCGAGCTAAGTCACTAGCAAGTCTTTGGCTTCAATTTCAAAATATAGTGGGAGGGTGGACACTTCTCACAATCTCCACTCTGCTCTCCTAGCTCACGGCATTGTCCACATCCAGAAGGGTCTCTGAGCCTTCTAGTGAGCTCTTGCTTCCTGGCTGTCCACCCTCCGCACGACGGTGGTCAGACTGATGTCTCTATGATACAATACGATACGATCAGGTCACGCCATTCCCCGCTCAGCAGCCTGCTGCGGTTTTCACTGAGTGCAAATCACTGGAAACCTCCACCATCAGAGAACGAGGTCCTGCATGACCTGCCTGCCTCTTGGCCTCATCTGGTCCCGACGTGCCCTGAGCCTCGGTTTGTTTCCTGCTGTCTCTCTTTTTCCTCTTCAAGTAAGCCATGCTTGTCTGGCAGCTGGGATTTGCACTTGGCCTTCTCCTTTCCTGGAGTGCTCCTCATTCAATCTTCTCATGAACCATCTTTGTTTTTCCTTAGAAATATGACCGCTTCAATAAAAACTTCCCTAAGTTGCTGCTCAGCTCTCCCTGAAGCTCTCCTTGAAGTCATTCTGTCACATGAAGTGACACAATGCTTAGCTGATTCTTTGTCGTCCATCTCTCGCTGGGACGCAGACCTGCATGGCCACGGACTTCATCCGTGGTTTCAGTCAGATGGTCTAGGCTCTGCCTACAAATCACCTGAAAGTCCGTGCTCTTGATACCACACATGCTTGTTTCTCACTCATGACAAGCCCACTGAGATCCGGATGGCTCTTCAGCACCACAGTCCCATGTGCGTGGATGCTCCGTCAGGCTGGGCGATGCCTTGCCCCCTTCTAGCGGCATCCTCTGGAACACTCAGGCAGGACACTGGAAGAAACCGGATGGAGATTTAGGCACTGGATCTGAAACACTTGGCTTAGAACTGACCCAAGGTACTTCTTTTCACACCTTATTTACAAAACATGGCCTACAGCCACGCCCAACTCCTCTTCTAGAGAAGAGATGGAAGGGGCAGCCTCAGGCCGGTCTGCTCCATCTGCCTTACTGTTCATGCGGCCCCCGGCCCTGGACCCTGGGGACACGCGCTTGGCTTAGGGTAGATCCTCAACAGGAGGATTAACTCTGTTCAGATCCTGGATTTTCTGGCCACGGAGGCATGGTCCTAAGAAAACAAAACGCCTTGTGGCTGTGCATTTGGTCTGCCACCCCCGCCACTTGCCACTCCCTTTGTCAGCCACGCAATTCTCTCGTACTTCACTTGCCCTCCGGTTAAAAATGCGGTGTTCCGTGATTCATTAACACGGTAGTGTGAATTAGTTTAATATATCATCCTGCCAAGAAGAATTGATGTTACACACCGCGCTTCCCACCTGGGAAGAGTACTTTTTGTAAGGGATAGCCTCCTGGTGCTTTCAAACTACAAAAGAGAGGCACCTGCCTACTTCTAGAAGGATTGTTTTCTCTGACTCTTTTTATCTTGTTCCAATGCTTTTTATCTTGTTAGTTTTAATTGCTAATCGTGGTACCCACGGATACTGTGCAAATTATCTAAGCCCAGCACAATGGACTAAAGTTTAAAAAAAAAAACCAACAATTTTTGTTGTCACCAGGCAGGTCTTGTCTGTGCGTGGTATGATGGACTCGGCATGCCGGGGGTCCGAGAGATTGTCTACTCTACTCAGAGGCGAGTAGGGGCAGAGGAGCTGAGGGACTGCCCAGAGCCACACAGCTCATTTGGTGGGTTATGCATGAGAACCGCGAGTCCCTCTTCTAGCCAAGGGCCACATTGTACAAAAAACAGGCAAACAAGAAACCATACAATTTGATGTGTGCTAACGAGTTGGCTCTGTAAAATTCTTGAAGATGATATTAAAATATTTCTTAACTCAAATATGTCCATATGAAAGCACTATCTTCTCATCAGGAAGGATATAGTATTTAATTCATTATAATTGAGTGTGAATTTATTAAAACAACAAAACAAAACAAACCCTTGAGGTCTCTGTGAAATTTCATCCTCTAGTTTCAGGGAGATGACACAGAAACTCTTTGTCTTTGAGAGGGACTAAGTGGGATGCGAATTAAACTTTCCGAGCAGTTTTGTGTCTCTTTATGTCAAACCCTCAGAGCCGATGTCATTTTACCGTGTAGGAGAATTAAGTTCTTGCCAGCTCTCGAGCAGGCATCACGGAACCTATGTTTCTGGAATAATTAACAAAAGAACTGAAACATGAGAGGGAAAAGATGGTTTCTTCGTCAAAGGCATCACATCCTTGGTAGCGTTACCTGCTTACGCAACACGTGCCCGACAGAAGCAGTCGCGGGCACGGACTACCGCACGTACGCTGCACCTGTAAACGCCAATCCCACAGCCTCTCACCAGCCATGAAGCCTTGACAAGCCGCCTCTGACGGCTTCCCCGTCTGCAAAATAGGGATGCTAGAAATAATGATGCCTCCCCTAGGGTTGTTGGGAGGCGACGTTGGAGCGCTGCCTGCCACCCATCAGTGCTCGGGAAGCCCGAGTTTTGTGCGGTCCCTGCGAGGAGCTCCGTGACGCTCGCCGCTCACGAAGCCTTACCAGCAGGACATACCCGTGTGCTGTGGCGGGAATGGAATGGCCATCCTCCCCACAGAAGGCGTTGGGACCCATGGAGATGCTCATGGAGGCATCTCAGGCTTGAATTTCATGCACACAATTAGCTGGCTAATATTAATGGAGCACAGAGGTCGTGGGGGCCACCCCCTCACCCCCCGCCCCCCGAAATCATGCATGAAAGCCTGGCTTGTCTCAGGAGGAGTATGTGTTCTTCCTCAGAAACTCCCTCTTCGAGATCTGCAGCTCCATGAGTGCCCGGCCCATCTGCAGGCTCACTCAGGACAGAGGCTGTGGGGTCACCTTCAACCTCTCCTCTCTCTTGGCCCCATGCGCGGTCCCTCCACCAACAGAGCCCAAGTCCACGCAAGTGTTCCTTCCAAAGCCACAGGGCTGAGCGCGGCTCTGCATAGACGTAAAACAAGATCAGACAGTTACTGGCTCCCGGTTTCCCCCGGTGAAGGCCCTTGGCCTCCCGGCCCTGGCACGACTACTATACCCATCTCTTTTGCAGGGCTTTGTCCTTGATTCCGCCAACCTGGCTCCAACCTGATGTATACTCTGTTCCTGCCCCGCCGCGGAGCCCAGCGGGACCGCACCTGCTGTTTGGAGCCATCCGCCATACCCTTGAGGCCCCGGCTCGCGGCTCTCCCAGGCCTGGGGCCAAGCTGCTTTCTAACTGTTTTTACCTTCCCCAGTAAACTGGGAGCTGCGGGAGAGAAGCGACCCCATCCTCTACATCATTGCATCCCCAGGGTCATGCCTGACACACTATAAATTCTCAATCAACATTGTTGCAAGAGCCGTGAATTGTTGAGACAGGTCGGAAGCAACCCTCACCCCAGCATCCATTCACTGGGCCGCCCTGAAGTGGCCGCAGCCGAGCTGACCCTTTGTTTTAGGCGTCTGTCGTTCGCAGGGGTGGCAGCAAGCGCGTGGCCTCTGGAGTGGAGCTGGCCAGCCTCACCGCTTGCCGGCGGTCGACCTCCAGGGACAGCCCTGCTCCGGTGGAAGCCCGTGATGCGGGGAGGCTGGCCCCGGGGAAGCTGCCGTGCACGGGACCTCCTGTGGGCGCTCCGGCCTGGCGTGTGGAGTGGAAGAACCCTCGTGGGCCTGACCGGCACACGGTTAGGACCCACTGGCTTAGTAGTGCTGGTTGCCTTTATCGCCATTATGATTGCTTTCAACATAATATATAGTAATATACATGCGTTTGTTGTAAAATATGTTTAATATAAATGATATGATTTAACTGTGTCCAGAGACCTCGGACGTGTTTAATGCAGATTTTACTTGGGAAGACAGATTTATTGAGGCAATTATATTGTTTGTATGAGTCTGGATTAGCGTATCAGATTACTTCTACCCTCTCTGAGGGAGAAGGATCTAGGCTGCGTAAACACTAAGCGAAGGAAAGGGGGCAGAGCTGGGGGCGCGGGGTGGCCGTGGGCCCGTGTCCTGTGGCAGCGCTGGCTCCTCTCCCAGAGCTCAGGGGGCCGCAGGGGCTGCACGGCGTGTGGGGGGAGACAGCAGATCTGGGGGAGAACACGGGTTTCCAAACAGTGTTGGTGTGTGGGATCTGCAGTCAACCAACAGCCGAGACCCGGCCAGCCTTTTGCTCAAGAGGTTTGCTAAAATGCGTGTGTTTTATACCCAAGAGGTGAGTTAAAATCCACACAGCTCATCCCAGCCGAGCAGCTGACCAGGCTGAACTTTTATGCCTCGTGTTTGTAACAGTTTCCTTTTCTTTCCTATCATCTGCTTCGTACGGATTTTATGTCTTTTTTTTAAATTTTAGCCATTTTTTTAAGACTTCTTTTTTTTTTAGATTTTATTTATTTTTTATTTAGAGAGGGAGCACAAGCAGGGGGAGCAGCAGAGGGAGAGGGAGAAGCAGACTCCCAGTTGAGCAGGGAGCCCGATGAGGGTCTCGATCCCAGGACCCTGGGATCATGACCTGAGCGGAAGGCAGACACTTAATGACTGAGCCACCCAGGCGCCCCTGGATTTTATGTCTTTTGCGAGCAGGGAGTTTTCCATGTCTTCTAGGTCATCTTGCTGGTTGTTTTAGTTGAACCGTCTTCATTAGAAAAGAACCCACACTAAGTATCTATTTTTCTTTAAAAGGGTAGAATATTAATATTTATAATTGTAAGAAGAAGCACTTGTTTTTCTTACATAATTATATTTTCCAGACACAAAACCCCCTCATGTATAGAATCAATAGAATTCCTACAGTTTTCCCATCGGCAGAGTTTGATATATTTGGTGCACACTTTGTCAACCTAAATTAGGTGATAGGCAAAGAAGCTATCACTACTTTGGATGTCTAACAATAATAACCGTAAGATACAGAGAAACTGAGAAGCATTCAACAATCCCTTGATAAAATGTTGGTCTTGGAAAATAGGTATATAAAAAAGAGGTATAGTGGGACCATGAAGTGCACAGCTAAACCCCAGGTAATATTTGGGCGGAAATGTCACACTCCAATGTGTTTTGTCTAAGGAGACACAGAGCCCGGGGAGGGCAGGTCCGGAAGTGGAGTGTCGCTACGCTGTGAAGCATGGCCTGGGGGAGGGACTGCGAGTCATCTTGTGCATGCGAAGATGTCCCCACTTCTTGGTTTCTGAGACCCTGATAAGTAGGAGGATGTGTAGGCTGGAATCCTTTTTTTAAAAAAAATTAAATATCTATTTGGAACAACATGAACTAGCAAGGCTGTTGGGAGGACACTGTCTATAAATAGTGCCTCTATTCTGGCTCCCCACCACATCCTATCTGTGACATTTGGAAGCCTCTTGGGGACAGAGCACTGGCCGTGGCTGCCTTCTTATTCCCATGCAGGGCTGAGGGGATGTCTGGGGCAGCCCAGGGGTGCCCCCTAACACTAACACCGCAGAGCAAGGCCTCCCCGTCACTCTCTAGCTGTATCGACATTGGTTGTTCCTAAAGTCTTCCCAGTGCCGACACAAACCTGAGCCAAGCTTCTCCTTCTGCTCCCACCACAGCCTCTGTGGGTCTTCATGGCGACACTGAACTTGGATGTCAACGTCATCTGCTTATTCCACGTCCCCTGAGGGCAGGAACTAGGTCTCGTTTACCTCGGCGTGGCTGGATCTCACCTTGGCACCGCGCACAATGAATGGGCAATCGAGGCCTGCTTCTCAACCTGCGGTCCAGGGACTAGGGCACCGGCCTCGCCTAAATTGCGAGCAATGCAGAATCTTCAGTCCATGCAGATCCCCGGAATCACCCTGCGTGTGAGCAGACCCCCAGTGATGTGCGCTCACACCGACATTGGAGACGTGCTGTCCCCAAGCCCCACAGAGTTCACTGGATTGTACTAGGTGAACCTCCGTTCGGAGGGTCTTTGCCACCTGAGCGCATTGTAGATAATGGACTCCCCGGGGGGCTTGCGGAGAAGCAGGAAATTCATGAATCTCTCATTCACGCATCTGATGCCACCCTACCATTAGCTGAGAGATGCAGAGTCCCGATGTTAGCGCAGCTATTTCTGTAATGCCACCGAACATTTCCATTTCAAAAAAAGAACACTACGGCTCGAATACCACTCGCATGTCTGTCCCATTTTCAGCTGAATCTTGCATTAAATGCTAAACCCGAGTGTCATGGAATACAGCCCATTACTTCCTGTGAAGGGAACGAGCCACAAGATACTTGCCACTCTGCCTCAGCTACGAATTTCTCTCGAAACTGAACCCATTTTTCTGATCTGTGACCCACAGATCTACTTTTTTCTTTGTCCACACCCTATACCACACCACACCGCCTCTGGGTTGTCCTACACACACACAGACGCAAGCACCTTCTCCCACACGTGTGTTAAAATAACAACTAAGGACACACTACTTTCAACTGTATGTGATATTGCTTTGGAATTTTTCAATTACTTTGCTGCCACTGTTTTTAGAATCGGCACTGCGTCTAACGCTCCACCCTAGGGAGCCCGAGCTGTGGGCTCGTGTCTGTTTTCCTCAGAGTGTCTCATGTTCCGTGACCAGGTCGGTCCCACTAGCATGCCAGTGGGGAGTGCTGCGACTCCTGGGGGTGTGGGGGCTGACGTGTCCTCAAACCCAGCTCTTCCCTCAGACAGGAGGAGCCCTCCCTGGGGGTGGACACACCGTCACCCCCCCACCCACCCCGTTCACGGGTTTGCTTTCCGCAGTCTCAGTTACCCGCGTCACCCAAAGCCCCAGAGCAGATGATCCCCCGACGTGAGGTCAGAAGGTCGGCAGTAGCCTAATGTTAGATACTAATCGGAGCCCTGATTTTGAAGCTCAGTGCAGGTGAAGAGGAGATACCTCGTATAATTAAGGACCTGGACCAGAAAGAATGGATCTCACAACACTGAAAACATTGAAGCAATGATTTTTTTGGAATTTTATTTAAACACCTAAAACTGCATCCTTAGCGAGCATGACAGCCGTTTCTTGGCGTGGGAGGTAGACACCAGGTGTGTGTTCAGTCTGCCCGCCTCCATGGGTCGGGGCCCCACAGCTGAGCCGCCTCCACAACCCCCACTTAGCACATGCCCACCACCACGTAGGGACGGGTGGGCGCCGTCTGCCGGCGCCTCGCCTGGACCACCCCGTTTCCCACGTGGGTGCCGTTGCTCTGCACCTGGCAGGGTGGGGGCAGCGCGGTGAGACGGGTCAGCAGATGCCCGCATCTGACCGTCTGGGTGTTGTTGCTTCTCCACGGGAGCATTTCAGACGCCGTCAGCTCTGCTTCAGCTGGAGGAGACCGGTGCTCTGAGCTTCGAGCTGGAAGGACGCCTCAGGGTCTTCTAACCGACCCTTCCCTTCACTGGCCGCTTGGCTTCTGATGGTCACAGCCAAACCACGGCTCAGACCTTCTCGTTCTTTATCCAAAAGTGACTGAGCCGGACATAAATACTGGATTCCAAATATGTCACCCCATAGTAGCAGAGACACATGGGAGCGAAGTGTACCCGAAGGAAGCGTATCTGGGTCATTGATTTTACACCGTAACTTAGTTTCTGTGTGATTTTTGAACCAATCTCTGTGCCTCTGACACACAGTTGCCTCGTTGGGCAGATTAATCTAATAAGGCCTTACCTGTCAGTAAGGATGGAGCTGGATCCATTGGTGTGTCTAGGTGGTTTGTGACTCAGACTGGTGATTCATGGAAAAGGGTGTTCTCTGCTGCATCCAGACAGGGCTCCTGGCCAGTGGGGACGTGCCTGTGGCACATGCTGGCCAGCCTCCTTACTCAGTGCTCAGGGTTTGTGCGGAGGAGCTTCTTAACTATTTGACTATCACCCCCGGATACCGTCATCCTCTCCGAAGTGCTCTGTGCTTCCTTTGCTTTCCTTTAAAGGTGTGTGGGCTTGAGATAAAGATTTCCCCTTCTAATTAATTTGACCTTAAGCCCCTAGCAGCTTCTTTTTCCCGTACTTTCCGGACTCTTGCGAGTAATGTCTGCTGTAGGAAATCATCAACTTGCTACATCTGCTTTATTCCCAGTCAGAAACCTTCCCATTTCTCTCCACCAATATCCTAGAGCTCTCTCCACATTTTTCCAAGACGCATCTTAAAGCTTTTCCATTCCATAAATCTCCCCATTTATGCTAAATTCCCATAACTATTTCTTTTCATTTTCCTTTAGAAAAGAAATTGTGCTAAATTCACGCCACACATATGCTTTTTTGACTGTTCGGATTTTTAAAATATTCTTGAATTATCTGCCGCAGGAATTTCATCTTTAACTTGGACAAAAAGAGTATTTAACCTTTATAGAAATAAATTTTTGCAGAATAGGAAGTGTCATAAATGTTAGTTGGTTTAATAATAGAAATACACTGTCAAAAAAAGAAAAGAGAATTTCAAATTCTAATTATTAAAAAAAAGATGAGAAGCAGCTTATTAAGTGTCTAAAGTAGCATTATGTGTGTACTAAAAGCAAGTGAACAGCCAGGCTTTTGTACACTGTATTTTCCACATGTGGCCACATTGATATGTATCCCAGCCCGCATGCCCTCACAGCGCTGTGTTGGCGCCCTTCCCTTGAGATTTGGGCGCTGTACCCTCCTCCTGCTTGTAACTGCTTCAAGCAGTATAAAGTGGTAGAAGGGGTGCTGTCTCTTCTAAGGCTAGATGGGCATACGCAATATGGCCTCTTTCTCTTTTTCTCAATGGTTGCCCTTGAAATCCAGCCACTGTGTTGTGGGGAGTCCACGTGTGGGTATTCCAGAAGACTGTTCTTCATCAACTGCCCTGCATCTCAGGAGGAGGCCTCAGGTGATCCCGGCTCCTGGCCTTGGGGTGTTCTGGAGAAGCTCCACCCATCAGGGAGCATATATCACACCCCACGCGCTGTGCCCGAGTCCCTGATCACATAAAGCATGGCAGATACGTGATTATCGTCGTATCAAATCCCTAACTTTGGAGTAATGTAGTGATTTGTAGATAGCAATAGATAACTAAAACAGGCTTTAAAAGTTCCTTCCTGTAGTATGTAAATTACAAGTAAATGTAATTTGTACATAATTAAATGTGAAATACATACAAATCCCAAGTATATAAATTACATTGCCTTCATGATGGCCACAAAGATTAGGAAAAATATATAGTAGGCTTATTTATACACCGGTTTTGTTATGTCACTGTAATTCCAGTTCTAAAATACGTATGTATTTAAACACAGTTAGGAAATCTTAAAATTTAAACATAATTTTGGGGAGGGAGCATTTGTCTTATTGATGCTTTTGCTTATAAATTAACTTTGTTCTTTATTTCGCATTTACATGGTAAATGGCTACACGTGTAATTAACTAAAAATTCATACCTGACACTGATAAAAAGTGCACCCTAAGGATAAATAAATATTCATGCTGTGGGAGTCTTGTGTGGTTTCTTGAAGATTTATGTCCATGCTTAATTAGAGTTTAGTGTGATTTTTACTTCACCTGGACTTGATATAAAATATACAAGTGTATTTATATTATGCATAATATCTTTGTAAAATACATTAGGTGGATATATTTATATACATAAGTTACATGTTAAAATAAAAGCATATTTGTACATATATGTGTGTATATCCATGTGAAATATGTAGGTTAATCAGGTTATCGTTAACCAAATAATGATCCAATCTAATGTCATATATTGTCATGTAGACTAACATAATGTCATATTTATCGTAAAATTCAACTCATAGAGAATTGTAATATATATGTCAATTGAAGTCATAGATTACGGTCAAACATTGATTTCTAACATAGCTAACTCAAAGTAACTTTGCAAAATGTTGACCAAAATGTAGGATTATTTATTGATGAGTCTGGGTCTCAGACACACTCTGAGATTCCATAGAGCTGAGGACATGTATACTTCTTGTAGGTATGCCCCCCCCTTTTTTTTAGTGAAATCTAACTCTCAAAATTCGATTTTCCTTAGATTTATGGGCAAAGTATTTCTATTTCTTCTAAAATAATTACATTAATGAAAGGTTAAGCATTCAATCAGAAAGAATTTCAAGACTCAAGTATGATTGAGCTACTGATTTGCTCTGCGCAGCCCTCATGCACCCGTACTTTGCACGTGTCCCACGGTCACTCCGTTAACACCCGGGCTCCACTCCCATACCCCAGGCCCACACTCAGATGTGCAGACTTTTAAAAATTGCTTTGTCCCAGATGCTCTTACAATTTTGTTTTGGGCTAGTTCAGTGTCTTAATGTTTATCCTTGAAAAAAATAGTAAAGTAGAAGCTGCTTCTGCTTTGGAGCACCGGTTTCCTTCATTTCTCCACCTAAGGACCCTGTCCCAGCAGAGCCTGGGGTCCTGGGAGGAGATATGGAGTCAGGGACCCTGAGAAGGAGCACAGAGGCCTGTCCCGCTAACACACTCGGGCCCAGGAACCCCAGCATGCAGCCACTCTGTGCCCGTGTCCCCACAAATGAGGGGCGTGTGCTCTGACGGGCTGCCCTCCGGGGGCGGGGAGGGCTGAGCTCTTGTGGGACACAGGCTGGTGAGCCCCACTCAAAGCAGAGATGGGCTTCCCTGAGCTCAGCGGATGGGTCACCCTGGACCTGGAGAAGGATACTGCTAGGTTGTTATTCAGAAGGTGGTATCTTCCCTTCCCTTCCTTCCCTTCCCTTGCCTTGCCTTGCCTTCCCTTCCTGCCCTCCCTTCCCCTCCCCTCCCCTCTTCTCCCCTCCTCCCTCCCTGCTCTCTCCTTTCTTCCTTCCTTCCTTCCTTCCTTTCTTCCTTCCTCCCTTCCTCCCTCCCTCCCTCCTTACTACCCTTCTTTCTGTCTCCCTCTGTCTCTCTTTCTCTGTCTTTCTGCTTTGCTTCCCTTTCTCTTTTTTATTATCTTTTTAGTCAAAGTGCTCAATGTCTCCATTAAATGCATTCCAAAAATGTTATTTTGCAGCGCATCATGCATTAACTCAGCTCTGGTCTCTAACTAGGGCAGACTGTCCTGTGCCACCAGCATTAGGTTTCTGCTCAGCAGGCCACCTCGGAAACCAAAAGGCTGTCCACAGATAATAGTCTTCATTTACTGGTGCAGAGACAAACTGGTCTCTCTCTCTTTTTTTTTGACATCTGTCAAAACCTTGCCAGAGACCAAGGACAATCGGGCCTGTTGTGCTTTTATTTTATCCATGAATCAGTATCAGAAAGTACTGGTGTGGTTGACTCTTAAGCTTCTTGGATTTTTGAGATGTTTTTCATACCAGTTAAAAAGATTATTTTATCAGTGACCTTTGTAGACTAACTCTGTAGTAAACAGGAAAATATTCAGCCACTATGAATTATGTAATACTTTGAAATTGTCTAGACAGTGTTAGGAGGGTAACAGATGGAGCAAATTCTTGGAAATGAAAAGCAATTTAGCAACAGAATTCTAGACCGAGATGATGTCCATCTCTCCCTCTGCCCCCCTCATCCCCCATTTGCTCCTCCACCCTTTGGTCCCAAGACACAGAGGGATTTATTTGGAGTCAGCCAGGGTCTACCCTTTCCACCAATTGAGTAACGGGGTGCAATGTCAGCTATGTGTTCATCTGTCCTATTTCTTTCCAGTCCTCTTGCTGCCTGGTAAGTTTGTAACCGGGAAAGAGTCAAGGGTTTCACTCCAGGTGGGATCTGTAGCTGCCTACGTGAGGGCCATGTGCCTCATGGACACCGTGGGGAGAGAAAGAGAGGACATCCAGCGACCCCTTCGAATCACACAGTTGTTTAAACACAGACATCCTCAACCCCATTGTCGTGCTTTATTCCTCTTGTTACGGAAAACGGTATGTGTCCGTCAGCTCGTCTTTGAGCAAATGTACATGGCAGGAGTGAAATTAGAAGCTAAGAAAAAGACCCAGTAATCAGCCCTCACTTACGGAGAAATCAGATGAACGCATACACGTGAAAGTATTACCAGCAGAACTTCCTTCCCTATAAAAACAAAATGAAACACAACTGTATGCTGAGGTCTGTGGAAGCGACAAGGAAACATACTTGTACCCGTGCCCGTGCGTGAAGAAGGCGGCCAAGCCGTGCAGGATAGCCAACCGCCCCCGACCAAAGGGACAAAATGATGTAAAAGTTCGAGTTCCCTTCTGCCCAGGTAGTTCGCGGGACAGCTGCCGGTGAGCTGGAAGCTGAGGTCCTGGCAGAGGTCAACTCTACACGTGAAAAAGAAGCGCCCAACTTTGAAACTAGGGAAGAAATCTGAAGGTGGGAAAGGATGCGCCACAGGAAGGGGTGAGTATGGCAGAGGGGAGAGGGTGAGGGCAGGCTGAGCCGGGGCCCAGGTGGAGCCCAGGTGGCCCGTGAGCGTCGCACAAGCTGCCACATGAGGACGCCCTCCGGGACCTGCTGTGCCCACCGTGAGCAGGGTTGCTGCTATTTCCAGGCCGGTCCCCCCCCCTTCTGCGGAGGCCAGGAGGGCAGTGTCCGGGGGGGCAGTGCCGCACAGGGCTCCCCCCAAGCACACCAGGACACAGGCACTTGTGCGCAAACAGTTGATGTGGAAATACGAGAGCAGCATGGGGGCGGCCCACGAAGCGTGAACTCTCCGGGGACGGGGAGCTCATTTCTGCACGCGGCCAACTCCTGTCCCGGCTTCAGGGCCACAGGGCGCGGGAGAGTGGGGGGTAACCACACACCTGCGCTGACCTCCAGGCCCCCTCCCGGCGCCGTGAAAGCTGCGGGAAGGGCAAGCCGCCTGCAGGTGCTCGGGGGGTCGCGCCGCAGGCGGGAGTCTGGGCACGACCAGGCAGGGAACGCCGTACGCCCCCAGCACCGCGTCAGTCTGCGCGATGAGTCACCGTGCAATTGCTCTCAGCAGTACTTTTCCTCCTAATGGAGGCAAAACAGAACAGCAAAGTCACCATGTCTATAGGGCTTCCTCCACGGAACTTTTCTCCCTAACTGAGGATCCTTGAGGTTTGCCACCAGCTGGCACCTCGGATTAGCCAAGCCCCCAGGTCAGGGGCTGGAAGCTGGCCCTCTCTGGGTGGTGCCGCCACCTCGGAGTCAGGGCAGGGGTGGAGGGAGGGGAGCAGGGGCCGCCCCGCTCCGAGTTTCCAGGGCTCCCACGAAGGCTCTGATGAGAGATGGACGTGAAGATACCAGAGAAGTAGGCTAGGAAATGATCGGGGGCAGGACTGGAAAATTGGGTCTTTGGATAACTGTT
The DNA here is from genome assembly GCF_004348235.1 of Phoca vitulina. Taxonomy (NCBI): domain Eukaryota; kingdom Metazoa; phylum Chordata; class Mammalia; order Carnivora; family Phocidae; genus Phoca; species Phoca vitulina. The sequence continues at coordinate 3,099,710 of NW_022589708.1, forward strand.
TGTCGGAAACCTTTGTAAGAAACGTAATGACTTGTTACCCCCGGGTAAGCTCTTTCTCCGCGAGGAGGAAACTCACGTTTTCTGGAAACATACGACGGATGCTGACGTGCCAGGAAAGTGGAGAACGTTGCAAACAGAGACCTGCTCCGGTCCTCTTAGCGCTCCTTCTGCTAGGACGCGGGCCGTTCGATGAGTGCGCCGATGAGAACAGACCCGAGAACCCCCATTCACGTCCCTTCCAGCTTCTCGCCTGTCCTTGACTGGAAATTAGCCTCCTCCGGGGCTTTGGCCCCAGAAACATTAGCAGGGTCTTTATGCGATTATTCGAGAGAACTAACACCACCAGCTTTTTCCAGAAGCCTTTAAAAAATAACCTCCCCTCTCAGCAGTGCGTCCCCAAACCAGGCAGCACTGTGCCTCCTGGCCAGTTTCTTCTCTCTTTGGGTGGTGACCAAGGAGCCACACTGCATTTGGAGAGGACCGTCCACTGTCACCTCTGAGGCTGGCGTGCACGCCGTGGGACTCTTCCAGAAGCAGGGGACCAGAAGGCGATGAAGGGGTCGTAGGGCTGCAGCTTCTCTGGTTACCGCTTAGACAGAGCCACCTTGCAGGGATGCTAACTTACGTACACAACGGCAATGTACAATTATAATTGTACATACACACACAGCTGCAATTTACATTGCTGGCCTCAGAAGAAAAATTAAGAGAAAATGAGTTCATATATTTATGATGCCCTCTGTTTCGGCAGTTTTGAGTATAACTGCAAAAAATAAATCTGCAAGGTGTTTTATCATTTAAAATGGACGTCACAGGGGCGCTGTGTGGTTCTGTGGGTTAACATCTGACTCTTGATTTCGGCGCAGATCATGGTCTCGGGGTCCTGGGATTGAGCCCCGTGTTGGGCTCCACGCTCTGTGAACAGCCTGCTTGAGATTCTCTCTCTCCCTCTCCCTCTGCCCCTCCCCCTGCCCGTGCTCGCGCTCTCTCTAAAATAAATACATCTTTTTAAATAGTAAAATGAAATGGGTGTCACATATAGGATTGCTGCCTTCCTACCTCACACACTGACCAGCGAACGCCTGGTAGGTTGATTTTCTCCCTCCCCAACCCTCCCCCACATCGAGGGCCTGGACGTAGAGAGAAAGTGGATCCGTAACTTCTCCCTGATGTCTGAGACCCAGGTTGCGTGTGTCCCCACGGGCTGGTGATCCACATTCTCTGCCCTTTGCAAGAAGAACTCTTGAATCTGAGCTACAAAATGAAAAAGAAGAGCGGTCTCTCTGATGCCCTCTGGACCGTGGTGTATGCGTCCCGCTGCTATAACCCTTGCAGGGCGCTCGCCAGGTGCTGAGAGGTGGGCCACATGAGCTGGGCTGGCTCTCCTGAGGGGCTCAGGGCCCGCTGCGGGGACACCAGACCGCACAGGCTTCTCCCTCAAGTCTCCTCCTCCACCCTCGCGTGCTTAAACCCTCCTGAACCCACGGGTCTCGGCTGAAGCATCGTTTCTTCTTGGAAGCCCTTCCCGGCTCCCCAGAGCGGGAGTTGTGTTCTACTCTCGGCCCTCGTGGTGCCCGCATGTCCTATGTGATGGCCCTTAACGTGTCCAAATCCCTATCCTGCCACCTCCACACACAGGGGAGCTGTCCTGTTCTGTACCCGGCACGGGTCCCCCGACGCAGAAAACCCACGCATGTTTGATGACAGAGTGAGCGACATCGGCGAGCACCTGGCGGGTGACAAGCTACGTGATGGGAGCGCGTGCAGGGGAGGCCCACGGCCAAAGCATCACAGAGTTTTGAGGATAAATAAGAGTTTTTCCCACAAAGAGCAGAGAACAGCTCCACAGGCAGAAAACCAATATACGCAGAGGCGCTAAGCTGTCTCACACTGTCCCCGGGAGTCACCAAGAGGCCGCCACTGTGCGCTGGGGGCCCCTGAGCTAGAGAGGAAGGTGGGTGCGGAGGGCAGGTGGGAGGCAGAGGGGAAGGGCATTGCGGAGTCACCTGGCGGGGCGCTGGGTGGACAGTCCTTCTACGGCGGTCACTGATGAGAGACTTCGGGCATGTGACATGATCCAGAGGTTCTGAAATCGGGGCCTGTGGAGTCGCACCCTTCAGAATCTCCTCGAGGAACTTTCTACAACAGACTTGCCCAGGTCCCAGCCCCTGAGGGCGGGCAGGTGGCCTCCCTCCCAGTCACTGCTGTAGCAGTCCGTACCAGTATTTGCGCTAGCCATTGTAACACCCTGGGGGGTGGGTCTGTGGGATCCGCCGTCCCGTCGGGGAGACTGGGCCCGAAGGTTATGTGACTTTTACGAGGTCGTGCGGATGCTGACGGGCCGGCACCTGCCGTGGGGCACCTCGCGGCCATCCCAACCAGCAGCCGGGTTTGGAGGGGGGACCGTGACGCATTGCTCTTCCTCCAGGGCACAAGCGGTCTCACGCATGGTGAGGGGCACACACAGAACCACCCCCATCCTCCCCGGATTTCACGGTAGAGAGTTGCTATTACTGTATCCTTGTTATTGACAGTCCTAGTCACAAAATTACTGACAGTTCTGTGCTGGGACGGAATTAATCTTTCCACCTTTCACCCCCTGAAACCCGGTGAGTCAGTCCACCTCTTCCTTTCAGGCTCAGGGCGGATCCTTCTAGATTCCTGGGGTTTCTCATCTGCTTTTCGCTTGGTGAAGTCTTTCTGAGTTTGTAATTTATTCTCCAAGAGCCTAGAAGGGGCTTCTGGGGAGCAGCGAGAGAAGGCGATCCCCCTGCATGAAGCCTCCCCCTGGGTCGCGGCTGCTCCTTTGTGTGCGGGCCGCGTGGGGCGGCCTGGCCTCTGTCTGGGCTCCTGCCACCTCCGCCTGGAAACGCGGGCCTCCCGCTGCAGGAACGACTTCCTCTCCTGTCCGCCCCCCCAGAAGGATGACCAAGTGACTCCCGAGGCACTCCTCTCTCCTGCGTGGTTTTCCTTCGCCTGGTGGTCTCTGTGCCCAAGAGGGTTTATGTGTGGCTCATGCCTGAGTATTTTTCAAGTAGCTGTTCCATGTCGTTTCTGGAAACGTGGCCTTTTTCCTTCCTGTCTGAAAGAGGCTGCAAGGTCTGCCTCCGGGAGGGCACGGAAGGAGAGGTGTGAAAGGAACGGTATCTTCCTCGGCGTCTGGGGGCGGAGGCCCTTGAGCCGGGGGTCTGCCCCGTGTCCCCCCCAGAGCCGGCCTGGCACGTGGGGATGCCGGGGGAGCGGGGACCTGTGTCTGTGCCCCTGTGAGCAAGTCTGGGCTAAGATTCTCTTCGAGGTTATGAGCATAACTGGATTTTTTTCTCATGTGTCTTAAACAGGCTCTCACATCCAATCCAACTGGTTGACAGAAGTCGGCATAAAGCCAGAACATTGCTTATGTGAAAATGACCCGTGGTTTCTCAGGATTCTTCGTCCTTTGCTCCAGTAATATTGTTTTTAGTATTTTTTTTTTAAGATTTTATTTATTTATTTGAGAAAAAGAGAGAGAGAGAGAACAAGCAGTGGGGAGGGGCAGAGGGAGAGAGAGAAGCCGACTCTCCGCTGAGCAGGGAGCCCGACACGATCCCAGGACCCAGAGATCATGACCTGAGCTGAAGGCAGACGCTTAACCAGCTGAGCCACCCAGGCGCCATTGCTTTTAGTATTTTGAGGCAATATGAGGTAAGTTTGAAATCAGATGACTTAAGGTCACATTCTTTCTTGGAATTTTAGGAGCCATATGATCTTGGGGAGTCTCTGTAAGGTCATTATGGTGAGGAAAGCCGTACATACCGAGCCTTTGCTGTGCACCAAACACTGTGCTAAGTGTGCACAGAACTGTCACGTTCAAGTCTCAGAGGCATGCTGGAAACCACTCACCTTGTCTCTTTAATGGAGTTCAATGTAGGGATAATTAAGTTGCCTTACTAAACCCAAAGAACGTCCTGGGGACCACAACAAATGCCCTATGTGGAAGCACTTTGCTCCCTCCAAAACACCTGCAGACGTGACATGCTCTGGTTCCGATCTGAACACATCACTGACTCACTGTTCATGGTACAAACATGAGAAGAGATGCTGCCAGGAGCAGGGCCAAATTTATGCCGTGCAGCTGAGCACCCACTCCCTCGTGGGGGTGCGTGCAGCCCCTGCGAGCATGAACAAAGCAGCTAGCACAGGGCAACAAGGGAGCTTCATCACCCGCAACCCTGCGTCAGAATGACCTGCAGCCACGATTCAGAAATTCCACTACCCATGACCCTTCTACAGCATTAATTCGAACAATGTTCTCTTAATTTTTAATAAAAAGCTGGCATTTCTCTGTATAACTACGTCTGAAGCAGTAAGTGAATCAAATTATAATTTCTACTAGTGACACCATTTCTTCCACTGAGTAATATTTGATTAAGGACCAATAATTCTACTTAAAAATTATGTTGGACCATTTTCAATGTTTTAGTCATACATCTAGGGCTAAATTATTATGGTTGCATTTTTTTTTATTGTCCCAGGTTATGTGTTAAACACAAAATATATATGTATTCTGAACTGAGCTGTAAAAATTTGCCAGTATGTGTTGGAATAAAATTGTATTTTCCAAGAACAAGCTTTGATCAAAAGGCGGGATTTTATTAAAGGACTGCAAATACTTTATAGCCCTTCTCATGTGTGTGCCTATGTGTGAATGTGTATAGACATGAATAGATAGTGTTACTGGCTGGATTATGTTTCCCCCCAATTCATACGGTGAAACCCTGACCCCCAGAACCTCAGAATGTGACCTTATTTGGAAATATGGTCTCACAGATGTAGTGAAGGCAAGATGAGATCATTAGGGTGGGCTCTAATTCAGTATGACTGTGTCCTTATAAAATGGGGAAATTTGGACGCAGAAACACATGCACTGAGAATGCCAAGTGAAGGTGAAGGCAGCGACCAGGGTGATGTGTCTACAAGCCAAGAAATACCCAAGATCACCAGCAAGTTGCCGGAAGCTGAAGGAAAAGGACAAGAAACCAACCTGCCCACACCTGGTTCTCGGACTTCTGCCTCCAGAGTGTGAGAGGACAAATTTCTATTGTCCCAGCCACCCAGGCTGTGCTACTTTGTTACAGCAGCTCTAGGAAACAAATGTAAGTTCATAGATGATGGAGGGATGGATGGATGGATAGATGGATGGATGGATGGAGGGATAGAGGGATGGATGGAGGGATGGATAAGTGGATGGATGGATGGAGGGATGGATAGGTGGAGGGATGGATGGAGGGATGGATAGATGGATGGATGGAAGGAGGAATGGATAGGTGGATGAATGGATGCAGAGATGGATAGGTGGATGGAGGAATGGAGGGATAGATACATGGATGG
>NW_022589708.1:3105176-3222800 GCF_004348235.1 Phoca vitulina
GGGGGATAAATGGATGGATGGAGGGAGGGATGGAGGGGTAGAGTGATGGAGGGATGGATGGAGGGATGGATGGGTGGAGGGAGAGATGGATAGATGGATGGAGGGAGGGAGGGAGAGCTGGATGGAGGGAAGGAGGGATGGAAGGATGGAGGGATGGATGGATGGATAGATGGATTGATGGGGATGGAGGGAGGGAGAGAGGGAGGGGTGGAGGGATGGAGGGATGGATGGATGGATAGATGGATGGAGGGATAGGTGGAGGGATGTGTGGAGTGATGGATGGGTGGAAGGAGGGATGGATGGATGGATGGAGGGAGGGAGGGAGGGATGGATGGATGATAAACGAAGCTGGGTGATAGATTCTGCAACACACTTTATATCATAATCCTTTTCTTATCTGTTTTAACATACATATTTTTTCTTGAAGTAAATATACATTCAGACAAGTGCATGTATCACAAATGTACAAATTGATAACTTTCCCAAAGTGCACACCCCCGTTCCCCCCACCCCATGTCCAGACTGAGGAACAGAACGTGACCAGCCCCTCAAGAAAGAGGCCATTCTCACACCCCTCTAGTCACTAATCTTCTGCCTTCCCAAGAGCTACCACTAACTAGATTTCTATCAACATTAAATTAATTTACTGAATTGGAAATGTATAAATATGGAATCATACAATGTGTACCAGTTTGTGCCTGACGTTTTCTCCTGGTTATTATGTTATGAATGCATCCGTGGCGTTGGGTGTAGCTACATTTCATTCACTTTCATTTTGACATAGTATCCCATTGTGTGAATACATCATAATGTATTTATCATTTTACTGTTGAAGGACATAATGGTTGTTTGCAGTTTGGGACTATTACAAACAATATTGCTAGAAATATTTTCATTGAAATCTTTGATGGGCATTTCTACGCATTTTGGGTGAATGTATATAAGGAGTGGAATTGCTGAATTGTGGAGTATGCAATGTTGAGGTTTAGAAAATACTACCCATTGTACAAGATCGTCAAGTGTTCTGTGTGCCCCCCAACACTGAACCTGCCACTGTATCTGTTCTCTTGTTTCCCCTCTTGCTTACTAGCTTCTGGACTCCCTGTCTCTGTCTCTTCTCCTTTCCTTCCTATTTTTCCAGTTTTATAACTGTAGCCACTCTGGTGAGTAGGTGCTATTATCTTAATTCATTTTGTTTTAATTTCTCTGCTGAGTAGAGTGTCTTCTCATGTGCTTCCTGGATACTCGGCAGGCTCTTCCATGAAGGACCATTTCAAGTCCTGGCTTTTTTTTAAAGTTTTTTTTTTTATTGTTTTTTCCTTATAGATATACAGGAGTTCTTCATGAATTCTGACAAGTCTCTTCTTAGCTATGTGTATTTTACTGTACCCATGAGCAGAAGTTCTTAATTTTAATGAAGGACAGTTTATCTCTTCCCCTCCATTTCTGGGTAGCACATTTTGCATTCTGTTTAAGAAATATTTGCCTACTCCAAGGTCGTAAAGATGCCTTACATTTTATGTTTTGATCGACAACCCATCTAGAATTGACTTTGGAGTATGGGATGAGATGTGAGTCAAAATATCTTTGTGAAACATGGGCATGTTGCTGGTTCTCAGTGTTTACTGACAAGACCATCCTTTCTGTCTGTAATACCACCACCTCAGTCTGATGTTCGACAAATGCGCATGAGTGGTCTATTTGTTCATCTTGTGACAGCAGCACACTCTGCTCACAGTTGTAGTGTAGTAGGTCTTGATATCTTCTAGGAATTCTCCAATTTTTTTATCATTAAATATAATTGCCGTACAGTGTTATATTAGTGTCAGGTGTATAATATAGTGATTGGACAATTCTATCCACGACTCAGGGCTTGTCTTGGTAAGTGTAGTCACCTCTGACACCGAACAACGTAATTACAATATGACTGACTGTATTTCCTGTGCTGTACTTTTTATCTCTGTGATTTATTTATTAAAACTGGAAGTTCGTACTTCTTGATCCCCTTCATGTATTTCACCCATCCCCCATCCCTTTCCCCTCTGGCAACCGCCAGGTGTTCTCTGCTTGTTTGTGTTTGTTCGTTTGCCCTGTGTTTTAGATTCCACATATAAGTGGACTCATACGGTATTTGTCTTTCTCTGTCTGACTTATTTCATTTAAGCACTATACCCTCTGGATCCAAGTGGCAAGATCTCATTGTTTTATGGCCGAGTGATATTCCATTGTATATATATAGATCGTATCTTTATCCACTCATCTATTAACAGACAGTTGGGTTGCTTCCATAATTTGGCTATTGCAAATATGCTGCAATAAACATAGGAAAGTGTATAACTTTTTGAATTAGTGCTTTCATTTTCTTTGGGTAAATACCCAGCAGTGGAATTACTGGATCATATGGTACTTTTATTTCTAGTTCTTTGAAGAAACTTCATACTGTTTTCCACAGTGGTTGCACCAATTTATATTCCCCCCAGCAGTGTAGGAAGGTTCCCTTTTTTCCACATCCTCACCAGCACTTGTTTTTTCTTGTCTTTTTAATACTAGCCATTCTGATGGGTATGAGGTGATATCTCACTGTGGTTTTGATTTGCATTTCCCTGATGGTGAGTGATGTTGACTATCTTTTTGCCTATCTGTTGGCCATCTGTATGTCTTCTTTGGAAAAATGTTTGCCCTCTGCCCATTTTTTAATCAGATTGTTTGGGTTTTGTTTGTTTGCTTTTTGTGGGGTTTTTTGGTGCTGAGTTGTATAAGTTCTTTGTTTATTTTGGATATTAACCCCTTATTGGATATATCATTTGCAAATATCTTCTCCCATTCACTAAGCAGCCTTTTTGGTTTGTTGATGATTTCCTTGGCTGTGCAAAACCTTTTTATTTTGGTGTAGTCCCAATAGTTTATTTTTGCTTTTGTTTCCCTTGCCAGAGGAGAAATATTCATAAATATGTTGGTAAGGCCAATATCTAAGAGATTACTGCCTATGTTGTCTTTTAGGAGTTTTATGGTTACAGATCTCACATTTAGGTCTTTAATCCATCTTGAGTTTATTTTTGTGTATGCTGTAAGAAAGTGGTCCCTTTTCATTGTTTTGCATGTAGTTTTAGTTTTCCCAACATCTTTGTTTGAAAACATTATCTTTTCCCCATTGTATAATCTTGCCTCCTTTGTTGTAGATTAATTGACTGTATAGGTCTGTGTTTATTCCTCTTCCATAGATCTGTGTGTCTATTTTGTGCCAATACCATATCGTTTTGATTATTATAGCTTTGTAATATATCTTGAGATCTGGGATTGTGATACCTCCACCTTTGTTCTTTCTTTTTTTTTTTTTAAAGATTTTATTTATTTATTTTAGAGAGAGAGAGTGAGTGGGGGGAGGGGCAAAGGGAGAAGGAGAGAGAAGCTCAAGCAGACTCCCCACTGAGCATGTAGCTAGATACAGGGCTCAAACTCATGACCCTGAGATCATGAACTGAGCTGAAATCAAAAGTCGGACGCTTAACCCACTGAGCCACACAGGTGCCCCGCTTTGTTCTTTCTTAAGATTGCTTTGGCTACTTGAGGTCTTTTTGGCTCCATACAAATTTTTTGAATTATTTGTTCTAGTTCTATGAAATATGGTATTGGTATTTTGATAAGGATTGTATTGACTCTGTAGGTTGCTTTGAGTAGTATGGACATTTTAACAGTATTAATTCTTCCAATTCATGAGTGTGGTATATCTTTCCATTTATTTGTGTCATCTTCAATTTCTTTAACCAATGTTTTATAGTTTACAGAGTATAGGTCTTTCATCTCCTTGGTTAAATTTATTCTTAGGTATTTTATTCTTTTTGGTGCAATTATAAATGGGATTGTATTCTTAACTTCTCTCTGCTACTTTGTATTAGTGTATAGAAACTCAACAGATTTTGGTATATTAATTTTGTATCCTGCACAAGTTCTCCAATTTTGTAATTCTTTTTCAAAATTGTCTTGGGTATTCATGTTTTTGAAACACCTGATGATATTTTGATTGACAATGTGTGGAATCTATAGATCAAATCACAGATGACATTCAGTCCTCAATCCATGAACATAGTATTTTCCTTTGTTTACTTAGCTATTCTTTGATTTATTTTTATAAAATTTTTAACTTACTTTCTTTTATTAGAGTAATTCTTAGTTGATGTTTTTTGGTGCTATTATATTTCATATCATGTCTTATTTGCTTATTACAGATAAGCAATACAACAGATTTTTGTGTGTGATCTTTCTTAATAGTGGACATGCTAAATTGGTATATTAACTTTAGTAGTTTGTCTGCAGACCCTTTTGGATTTTCTACATGTGTAATCATGTTGTCTGTGGATAAATGCAGTTTTATTTCTTCTTTTCTAATCATCATATATTTTCTTTCTTTATTTTCTTAAAAAATTGACTAGGAACTCAAGAAGAATTGCTCAGTAGACGTGGCAATAGTAAGCATGCTTTCTCATTCCTGGTCTTGGGAGAAATATTTCAGTATTTTACAGTGAAAATGATATTCTCTGCAGATTTTGCTGTAGATCGCTTTTATCAGATGAGAAAAGTTTTTTTTTATTCCTAGTGACTTTAAAATCATGTGTATATGTTAGATTTTATTAAGCAATTTATTTGTGTCTATTAAGATGATCTGATTTTTCCTAATGTAGTGAATTAGAATAGTCAATTTTTGAATGGTAAATCAACCTTGCATCCCAGGAATAAATCTCAGCTTGGTTTGATGGATTATACACTTCATACATTGACTAATTCAGTCTTCTAATATTTTATTCAGGATTTTTGCATCTATATGAAAGGGGTGGCTTATAATTTTCCTTTTTCCTAATGTCCTCATCAGATCTGGTATTGTGATTATGTTGGTTTCATAAAACGTTGAGAAGTACCCCCTGTGTTTCTATGACCTGGAGTAGTATGTGCAAGATCGGTGTTTTTCCTTCCTTAGAAATTTAAACATTTTTACCAGTGAAGCCACATGGCCTGGATTTGTGTGTGTCTGGTGGGGAGGGGCGATGAAGGTTTTTAATTAAGTAATAAATTTATTTGTAAGATATAGGGCTCCTCAAATTTTCTATTCATTTCTGTCTTCATTTCGGTAGGCTGTGTTCTCTAAGGAACTTACCATTTTTATATAGATTTTCAAATTTACTGGCAAAAGAAGTCTACATAATATCTCTTACAATCTTTTCATTTCCTGTAAAGTCTATAGTGATTTTCCTTGTTTTAGTCCTAATTTTGGTAATATTAGGCTTCTCTTTTTCTTGTTCTTCGATTCTCTCAATCTTTTCAAAAGCTTAGGGGCACCTGGGTGGCTTAGTCAGTTAAGTGTCTGACTCTTGATTTCAGCTTGGGTCATGATCTCAGGGTTGTGAGATGGAGCCCCGTATTGGGTTATGTGCTGGGCATGGAGTCTGCTTAAGATTCTCTCTCTCCTTCTCTCTAAAACAAAGCAAAACAAAACTTAATTTTATTATTGTTATGAAAAACAACTTTTTGACTTACCTATCATCTTTACTGTATATTTGGTTCTTATTCATTAATTCCTACTCTTATTGCTATCTTTTCTTCTCATTTTTGAGTGGGGGAGGTTAATTGGTTTGGGTTTTCAAACTCTTTGAGAGTTTACAGAGATTATCTAATATTTAGCCTTTCTTCTTGTATAATATATAGATTTAAGAGTATAAATTTCCTTCTAAGAACAGTTTTCACTTCACCCCACAAGTTTTATTATGTTGTATTTTCATTATAATTTAGCCAAAAAAAACTTCCAATTACCCTTGAGATTGCTTCTTTAACTCATAGGTTTTCTTTTTTAAAACAGATTTTACTTATTTATTTGAGAGAGAGAAGGAGAGACAGTGAGAGAGTATGAGCGGGGAGGGGAGGAAGAAGCGGGCTCCCTGCAGAGCAAGGAGCCCGATGTGGGGCTCCATCCCAGGACCCTGGGATCATGACCTGAGCCAAAGGCAGACACTTAACTGACTGAGCCACCCAGGCGCCCCAGCTCATAGGTTTTCTACAAGCATATTGCTTACGTCCCAATATCTGGCAGTTCCTGGTTATATTTTTTACTGATTTCTAACTTATTTCCATTATGGCCACAAAAGATAAGCTTTGTAATTTCAGTGTTTTGAAGTTTGCTGAAGCACATTTTATGCCAGCATATTTTCAGTTTTGGTAAATGTTTATGTTTGCTAAGAAAAAAATTTTTTCCCTCATATTCCTCATTTGTTAGTTGGTGACTGCTACTTTATTTTTGGGTACAATTAAAAAACACCTGTGCTCCTTGATTCACTCCTTTGGCTTTCTGGAGAAGAAGAAAAGAAGTTTGCAGCTCTGAAAGCAGATCTAGCCATCAGCACAAAGATGTGATGTCAGTCAAGCAAAGTGGCAGCCCCAGATGTGAATAATAGATTTGCTGGTCATTGGAGATCTCTCATATTACTGAGGGGTATGCAGTTTGAGACATACTTGTTCTTTTTTTTAATTTAATTTAATTATGTTATGTTAGTCACCATACAGTACATCATTAGTTTTTGATGTAGTATTCCACGATCCATTGTTTGCATATAACACCCGGTGCTCCATGCAGTACGTACCCTCCTTAATACCCATCACCGGGCTAACCCATCCCTCTACTCCCCTCCCCTCTAAAACCCTCAGTTTGTTTCTTGGAATCCATAGTCTCTCATGGTTCGTCTCCCCCTCCGATTTCTCCCCCCTTCATTTGTCCCTTCCTTCTCCTAGTGTCCTCCATGCTATTCCTTATGTTCCACAGATAAGTGAAACCATATGATAATTGACTTTCTCTGCTTGACTTATTTCACTTAGCATAATCTCCTCCAGTCCCATCCATGTGGATGTAAAAGTTGGGTATTCATTCTTTCTGATGGCTGAGTAATATTCCATTGTATATATGGACCCCATCTTCTTTATCCATTCATCTGTTGAAGGGCATCTTGGCTCTTTCCACAGTTTGGCTATTGTGGACATTGCTGCTATGAACATTGGGGTGCATATGGCCCTTCTTTTCACTACATCTGTGTCTTTGGGGTAAATACCCAGGAGTGCAATTGGTAGGTCATGGGGTAGCTCTATTTTTAATTTTTTGAGGAACCTCCACACTGTTTTCCAAAGTGGCTGCACCAACTTGTATTCCCACCAACAGTGTAAGAGGGTTCCCCTTTCTCCACAACCTCTCCAACATTTATTGTTTCTTGCCTTGTCAATTTTTGCCATTCTAACTGGTGTAAGGTGGTATCTCAATGTGGTTTTGATTTGAATTTCCCTGATGGCTAATGATGACCATTTTTTCATGTGTCTGTTAGCCATTTGTATGTCTTTTTTGGAGACGTCTCTGTTCATGTCTTCTGACCATTTTTTGACTTGATTATTTGTTTTTTTGGGTGTTAACTTTGAGAAGTTCTTTATAGATCTTGGAAATCAGCACTTTGTCTGTAGTGTCATTTGCAAATATCTTCTCCCATTCTGTGGGTTGCCTCTTTGTTCTGTTGACTGTTTCCTTTGCTGTGCAGAAGCTTTTTATCTTGATGAAGTCCCAAAAGTTCATTTTTGCTTTTGTTTCACTAGCTTTTGGAGATGTATCTTGAAAGAAGTTGCTGTGGCCGATGTCAAAGAGGTTACTGCCTATGTTCTCCTCTAGGATTTTGATGGATTCCTGTCTCACGTTGAGGTCTTTCATCCATTTTGACTTTATCTTTGTGTATGGTGTTAGAGAATGGTCGAGTTTCATTCTTCTGTATATAGATGTCCAATTTTCCCGGCACCATTTATTGAAGAGACTGTCTTTTTTCCATTGCATGTTTTTTCCTGCTTTGTCAAAGATTATTTGACCATAGAGTTGAGGGTCCATATCTGGGTTCTCTATTCTGTTCCATTGGTCTGTATGTCTGTTTTTGTGCCAGTACCATGCTGTCTTGGTGATCACTGCTTTGTAATATAGCTTGAAGTCGGGCAACGTGATGCCCCCAGCTTTGTTTTTCTTTTTCAACATTTCCTTGGTGATTCAGGGTCTTTTCTGATTCCATACAAATTTTAGGATTGTTTGTTCCAGCACTTTGAAAAATGTCATTGGAATTTTGATCGGGCTGGCATTGAAGGTATAGATTGCTCTGGGTAGCATAGACATTTTAACAATGTTTATTCTTCTGATCCATGAGCATGGAATGTTTTTCCATCTTTTTGTGTCTTCTTCAATTTCTTTTAAGAGTGTTATGTAGTTCCTAGAGAATAGATCCTTTACCTCTTTGGTTAGGTCTCAACCGATACCAAAAGACAGATTATTCCCTGCATATTCTCAAACCATAATGCTTTAAAACTGGAACTCAATCACAAGAAAAAATTTGGAAGAAATTCAAACACTTGGAAGTTAAAGACCACTCTGCTCAAGAATGTTTGGGTCAACCAGGAAATCACAGAAAAACTTAAACAATTCATGGAAACCAATGAGAATAAAAACACATCAGTCCAAAACCTATGGGATACTGAAAAGGTGGTCCTAAGGGGGAAATACATAGCCATCCAAGCCTCACTCAAAAAAATAGAAAAATCCCGAATTCACCAAGTAACTTTACAGCTTAAAGAACTAGAGAAAAAACAACAAATGATGCCTAAGACACGCATTAGAAGATAAATAATTAAGATTAGAGCAGAAATCAATGAATTAGAAACCAGAAACACAGTAGATCAGATCAACGAAACTAGAAGTTGGTTCTTTGAAAGAAGTAATAAGATTGATAAACCACTGGCCAGACTTATCTGAAAGAAAAGAGAAAGGACCCAAATTAATAAAATTATGAATGAAAGGGGAGAGATCATGACTAATACCAAGGAAATAGAAACAATTATTAGAAATTATTATCAACATCTATATGCCAACAAATTAAGCAACCCCGAAGGAAAGGATGCCTTCCTGGAAATCTATAAGCTGCTAAGACTGAAACAGGCAGAAATTGACAACCTGAATAGGCCAATAACCAGTAACGAGATTGAAGCAGTGATCAAAAACCTCCCAAAAAACAAGAGGATAGGGCCTGGTGGATTCTCTGGGGAATTCTACCAAACATTCAAAGAAGAAATAATACCTATTCTCTTGAAGCTGTTTCAAAAAATAGAAACAGAAGGAAAGCTTCCAGACTCATTTTATGAGGCCAGCATTACCTTAATCCCCAAACCAGGCAAAGACCCCATCAAAAAGGGGAATTTCAGACCGATATCCCTGATGAATATGGATTCCAAAATTCTCAACAAAATCCTAGCTAATAGGATCCAACAATACATTAAAAGGATCATCCACCACGAGCAAGTGGGATTTATCCCCCGGATGCAAGGGTGGTTCAACATTCGCAAATCAATCAATGTGATAGAACACATTAATAAGAGGAGAGAGAAGAATCATGGTCCTCTCAATTGATGCAGAAACAGCATTTGACAAAATACAGCACCCTTTCCTGATTAAAACTCTTCAGAGTATAGGGATAAAGGGAACATTCCTCAAGTTCATAAAATCCATCTATGAAAAACCCACAGCGAATATCATCTTCAATGTGGAAAAGATGAGAGCCTTTCCCTTAAGATCAGGAATATGTGAAGGATGTTCACTCTCACCACTATTGTTCAACATAGTACTAGAAGTCCTAGCAACAGCAATCAGACAACAAAAAGAAATAGAATGTATTCACATTGGCAAAGAAGAAGTCAAACTCTCTCTCTTTGCAGATGACATGATACTTTATGTGGAAAATCCAAAAGACTCCACCCCCAAATTACTGGAACTCATACAGCAATTCAGTAATGTGTCAGGATACAAAATCAATGCACAGAAATCAGTTGCTTCCTTATACACCAAGAATGCAACTGTAGAAAGAGAAATTAGAGAAATGATTCCATTTACAATAGCACCAAAAACCATAAGATACCTCGGAGTAAACATATTTGCTCTTCTTTGTCGAAGAGTGCAGAAAGATTCTAGGGTATTATAAATGTGTGCTTTCTTTCTTGTATTCCAAGGACCTTCCATTTATCCTTTCCCTCTTTCCCTTGTGCCTTCACGTTCTCTGTTCGGACTCGCATCGATCGTTCTCAGAGAGGACCACAGAGCTCAATGCCAACAGACTCTTACTTGTCTTATTGCCTCTGATCTCTCACCCCTGCAAATAAGATTGTTCTTTAAATTCCAGTAGGGCCACATCACCCCCATCCTTAAACTCCTTCAAGTGGCTTTGTTCAATCTGCTTGATAGAGTCCAAACATATTATCGTGGCATTTGATGTCCACGCCCTGGTCCTACCCTTACGTCCTACCTTGTCTCCTCAT
Organism: Phoca vitulina; assembly: GCF_004348235.1. Classification (NCBI taxonomy): domain Eukaryota; kingdom Metazoa; phylum Chordata; class Mammalia; order Carnivora; family Phocidae; genus Phoca; species Phoca vitulina. Next base: position 3,115,539 of record NW_022589708.1, read on the forward strand.
GCACTGTGTGGCCCAGCTCTGCCTGGCCACCAAATGCTCAATATAGCTCATTCCCTCTTGTGATTTTATGTTATTATGCCAGCATGGAATGCTTGTCCCTTCTCACTAAAGCCTATTTATTTTTTAGGCTTCAGCTAAATCTTAGCATCCTTTTCTGAAAATTTTCCTAAATCCCTCCACATTCCCATATTTTGTCCCTTCTCTGAGATAGATCCTATCTCATTTTGTTTCTACTGTTCTGGTTTCTTTTCTGTGCAGTGTCTTGTATCTTTCTCTACCTAACTCCCTGGAGTGACAGTTTCTGAAATACAGGGCCCTTGCATAAAGCATTTTTGGTACCCCCACCAGTATTTTATGTGGGTCTTTGTAGACTCACTCAGAAAATGAATGTGGAGTTTACCCCCCTTGTGTCTCATAGTAACTTGTAAAGTATATGCACGTCTTAGAACCAGTTTTTCACGTGAAATGAGTCATCCGAAGGTCAGCCTATATCAATGTGATATTTTGTAAGTAAGTCTAAAGCAGGAAGCATTAGGGATGCAGCAGCTCAGAGCTGGGGATAAACAAGATTAAGTAGAAAGGGAGGTATGGATTGCCGTTTAACTCAGAAGATTAGAATTTCCACTTTCTGTGTATTAAAAATAAATCTACCACCTGAAATCAAAGGATGTGGTCAAGAGGTGTTCTCTCTCCCCTCTCCTTGAGAAGCTTGGCTTCTTGACAACCAGGGTCCGAGATTGCCTCTAGAGTCCCGAATGCAACTGTATCAGCTGCAGCTTCAGTTGCTTGAAATGAGAGTTATGGAATTATCGAGAAATATTATTGCCAAGAAGGATTTTAGGAGGTTCTCCTGATTATATGTCATGTCCTTAACTCTTTCTGGAGGGAAAGGGAGAAAACTATTCTATCGCATGCCATGATTCAGTGGGCTTCTCATCAGCCCAACACCCAGGCTAGAGACCTTGACTCTGGCTTCGATTCTACTTGTCTCTCGTTCCCTTCTTTCTCTGCCAACAACTATTGTTATTTCTTCCCCTGAAACAGACCTCAAATTGGATATTTCCTTTCTGTTCTGTCCCTTCTAACTCCCCACACCTGCACTGGTTCCTGCTGGTTCTCTCGCCATCCATGTCTCTCCTCCTGATGCCACTCTGCCTGTCTGCAGAGTTATCTTCCTTAATTAGGGTTTAATTGGGTCACTCTGTTCCGAAGAGCACACAATGGATCCATATCACCTGTGCAAGCATATTCTGTTTCCTCTGCCTGACTGTCAAGTACACCTATAACCTGGGCCCACCTTACTTACCAATTCTTGTCTCCTTGACACAAAATCTAGTTCAGAGGTCATATGACATAATGGTTGAAAATGTGAATTTGGCTCCATCACTTACAGGCTGGGACACCTACATGCCCTTTATCTGCCTGTTTCCTCACAGGTAAAGTGGGTGTAATTATATCGCCTTACAAAGACATAGTGAACATTAGATAATTTGATCTACGTGCAGAGTGCCCAGTGGGCACTACAAATATGAAGATCCGGTAGACCGATCCCAGGACCCTGAGATCACGACCTGTGCTGAAATCAAGAGTCAGATGCTTAACCGACTGAGCCACCCAGGCGCCCCAAGATCTATTTACTTTTATCCACTTTGAATTTGCTTCTATCTCTCCTTTTGTACAGAATTTCTCCTTATGTAAACCCTGTAGCCTTTTGAGACTGTGACCACCACCCACATCACTTGAAGGCTCAGCTCTTCTCTTTGCTCCACTTTTCCATCTTGGTGTTAGCCTCAGCTCTTCAGAGACAAACATGCTGCCAGGTTCATCTGACCAGTCAAGGGTGCCCAGATTAAACTTGGTTTCTGGGTGTGACCCTGAGAGTGTTTCCAGATGAGATTAGTATTTGAATGATGGATTTAGTAAAGCAGATAATGCTCCTCAGTGTGGTGGGCCTCATCCCACCCACAGAGGCCTAAACAAAACAAGATTGGGGAGAGGAGGCATTCACTCCTTTGCCTTCCTGTCTGCCTCCTTGAGCTGGGACACTAGTCCCTCCTGCCCACAGACTGGGCTTTATACCGCCTGCTCCCCTGGCTCTCAAGCCTTTGGACTTGGGCTGAATTATACACCATTATACACTGGACGCTGTCCTGGGTCTCCAGCTTGCAGATAGCAGATCTTGGGACTTCTCAACCTCCGTAATCACAAAGCCAGTTCCTTTTAATGACTCTATCATCTATCTATCTATCTATCTATCTATCTATCTATCTATCTATCTATCATCTATCTATCTATCGTCTATGTATCTTATCATCTATCTTCTATCTATCTATCATCTATCTATCTATCATCTATCTATCTATCTATCTATCTATCTATCTATCTATCATCTATCTATCTATCTATCTATCTATCTATCTATCTATCATCTATCTATCTATGTATCTATCATCTGGATGGTCTGTTTCTCTGGAAAACCCCAACTACTACATCTTTCAAGTAGGTGATGTTGATCTCCTCAGTTAAAATTTTGTCTCCATTCATTCATTTATTGATCTGTTTTCTTAACAAATATTTTTCAAGACCACGTGCCTAACTTTACAAACTTCTGTTCAATAAATACATCCTTGGTTTACCTGTAATGTGCATCTTTATAATATGGTAAGAGGCTACTTTGTAAAAGATATTTTTGCCATCTTTATTCTAACAAATATTTATATGCATTGGATATGAAAAGATAAGACAAAGTCTTGCTCTCAAAGAGCCCAGAGTCTAGCAGGAGATACAAAGATACAAATTTAAACCTAGCATTTTAGAATCATATCATCAGAGTTCACATTTAATTATGTCCTAGAAATGTTTGCACTTGCATTTTTTTCTTTTTTGGTAAAATATCCTGTATATATATACATATCCATTCATCTATATATATGTTGTATCTATCATCTATCTATCTATCTATCTATCTATCTATCTATCTATCTATCATCTATCTATCTATATTTTATATGTGGGGGAATATGTGGGGGGAATAGGCTTCCCCACATATTCCTGCCTATAAAAAATGCTGATGGATTAATCCTGCATCATTTTCACTGTGCAAGAAGGGGTTCCCTTTCAAAGAAGTTCTGGAAACCATACAGACTAGAAGCTCTCTTTGAGATTTACAGTGAGCATCAGCAAGTCAAAGCACTAAGCAAAGCTTCAGGAAGAAAAAATGATGAACTGTGTTTAATTTGACATTTTCCACACTTATGTGACCCTAGACATTTTTTCCTGGGAAATGCAGTGCTAGAGTAATTATGACTAAAATTTTATCTCCTAATGAGGAGCTACCATGTGATTTTGTAGAATTGAATGTACCCACAATAGACTAAAAAGATCAGACTTTATTTTTTTATTTTTATTTTTTTAAAAATTTTATTTATTTATTTGACAGAGGGAGAGACAACTAGAGAGGGAACACAAGCAGGGGGAGTGGGAGAGGGAGAAGCAGGCTTCCCGCCGAACAGGGAGCCTGATGCGGGGCTCGATCCCAGCACCCTGGGATCATGACCTGAGTCGAAGGCAGACGCTTAATGACTGAGCCACCCAGGCGCCCCAAGATCAGACTTTAAATGAACACCCATGCTACCATGTGAATTAATACTGTTTGTGTAAACATATGTGTGCATATATGAAAGTTAATTATTTGATTAAGCTTTTTATCTAAATTCCTAATATTCTGTTTATTCATTACCTAGCTGATAAAAGTCAAAACCACAATGGCATGTTAAGATACATTCTTAGAATATCCAAGTTTATTTTTTTTTATTGTCCGTCTTTTCCTGAAAATGTTAGGAGTCTATCTGATTTGGCTGTAATTAAATTTGATTGGTTAATAATTCACTCCACATTATCCATCATTCTTCTATTATAGCTCTAGTTTTATTTCACTTTGAGTTCTCATAGTAAGTAAAGGGTCCATCCTTGGGTTTTTAGCCAATTAAAATAATCTATAGGCTTTTACCATAAATTAGTACCCTAATATGGCCTTTGAGATGTGTGGAAGTTTGGAAAGACCAATTTCTTAGGAAATCACATATCTTTTGTAGTAGGCAGAATAGTAGACCCCAAATTGTCTCTGTCTCCAAAACACGGGAATAAGTTACATCACATGGCAAGGGGAGTCAAGGTTGCTGATGGAATTAAGGCTGCAAATCAGCTGCCCTTCAGATAGGGACACTGTCCTGCATTAGCCAGGTGGGCCCAGTGCAACCCAGTGTCTCTATAAGCCACAGGGGGACTCGACATTCAGAGTCTCGGGGATGCCCTCTGAGGCAGGCTTGGCGCGGTGCCACAAGCCAGGGAATGCAGCCCTGCCAACTTCTTGATTTTAACCCATCTTGGACTTCTAGCCTGCAGAACAGTGAGTTAAAAAGTGGGCATTTGCCACCATGTTTGCGATGGTTTGTTATGGCATCAAGAAGAAAGAGATACGCCCTCGGGTGACCTGCGGGAGGCTAGTTGGAGGTCAGTGCTGCTTCCCCTGTCAGAGTGTTCCCAAAGCTCTGTGCTGATTAGAGTGAGGGAAATACCTGGTACGGGAGGCCAGGAAGTGCACTGAGGCAGGACCGGCCCTACAACCAGGCCCTGCACCTGAGCTCCTCAGGAACAGTCTGTGCCTCCTCTTCCCAGGGTTCAGCTGGGTTCTCACCTCGGCCTGGGAGGCCGGAAGCACCTGGCGGAAACTTAGGGGATTCCCCCAAAGGCCACCTGCTGCTGCTCCTGTTCAGAACCCCCTTCCAGGTGCAAAGAGGTCGCAGACTTATTTTTAAGCCCACTTCTGCCTTTACAAGGTGACTGCCGATGCCCATGTTGTCCCCTCCTTGCCTCCAATAGCCCTGGGCCATCCCTCCCAGTGCTCTGGGGCGGGGGGTGGGCAGCACTGCTGGGGGCTTTCACCCTTCTGCAAGCCTCCCTGACACGAACGCCTGACCCGGTGTCCCGCCAGCATGTCTGCACACTCCAGCATCACGGTGCATGTGGCCAAGGCGTGTGCCCAAACTTCCAGCCCGCCCGGCCGCTGGGGACTGCCTTAGACAATTCACTTTTCCTTGTCCACAACCCTGACTGCAGCCCTCAGACTTCTTTGGGGTCCAAATGTCTTCTCAGCAGTTGCCCCCTGCCACTGCCCTCCCAAAGGAAGCAGGCACCTCATAAATGAATTCTTTTACTGCCCAAGAAGTGCCACCTCCCAGCTGATTACTATCACCCCACGTCTCCCTCAGTCCCTGCAGACCCCATCACGGGTGTGCCCGACTTTTTCTGCCCTCACCCCTCCTATGCCAGTCACGGCTCTGGGACTTTGCTGGGCTTCTTGGTTTTTCTTTTCAAAGAGGGGTATTTTTTTTTTTTTGTACATTCTTTCCTTTTTTTTAAACTATTTTTAGTGAGGTAAAAATTCATTTTGCTAAAGTAAAAACCTATCATTTTGCTAGATTACCATCTATAATATAACATTTGCAATTTTAACCATTTGTAAGTGTGCAGTTGGGCAGCAATAAGGGCATTCACATTATTGTGCAGCGGCGTGCATTTGTACAAAACCCGGGTCCTGTTCTGTGCGCGTCAAAGTTTGAGAAGCATGGCGCTGTGTGATTTTAGTCCACGACTTGAAGCAATCTTGCTGCTGGGCGTTTCCAAACACTATCCTCTTCAGACACACATCCCACAATGCTGGGTGCTGTTTCCCACATCTTTACTTTGTGTCCTCCTAGGCTCTGTTCTCAGCTTCCCTCCCTCGAATCTCCACCTCCTCTTCCGACATCATGGCCTCCAGCCACGTGTCCTCCGCTCCTCCTGGAGCCAGATGGGAACGCTGTGGTGTGGAGTCACCTTCTGTTACCCCTAACTGCATTCTTGCCTCTAGTCTGCCCATGGCTACCTGTTGTTTTTCAAAAATATATCTAATCTTGTAATTCCCTTAATTAAAAACATGCAGTGTCTCCCTAGGTCCTATCAACCAAGGTCCAAATTCCTAAGAAAGACATTCTTGGTCCTTCACAATCTATTAAAGCCTGTAATTTTTTCTAGCCTTGTCTTCCGTGTCTATGTTCTAGATCAGTGATTCTCAGTGCTCACTGTACATTAGAATCACCTGTGGAAATTTGAAACTGCAAAGCATCTATGCCCCAGCCCTGCCATAAATCAGAAACTCTGGGAGTGTAGCCCCAGCATCGGTAGTATGAAAATCGGAACAGGGACAGACAGAGTTCTTGAATTTCAAGGACACGCCACTTCCCATGGCCTTCTGGCAGGTGACATCCTAAATCCCACCCGATAGTAAAGAGCCATCTCTGTTTATGGGGAAAACAAGAGAGAGAGAGAGAGAGAGAGAGAGAGAGAGAACATTCTTTCCTTTGCAAAGGCAGCCCTTCTTGTAATACCCATAATGGATTTCACTTCATTCTCCTTTAGTGAAGATGAAAGCAAATGTAAGAAGTCCAGTAAAATATGATCTTCCAGGAATGAAGCCATGCCAGGGGGTGCATTAACTTAATTCATCTATATTAATAGAATAAAGGAGAGTAACATAGTGGTCTTCATGATGTATCATAAAATATAGCTATTGTCCAGATTTAAGAGAAAATCTTAAAGTCTGTGTGTGCGTGAGCACCTGCGTGCGTGAGTGTGCCAGGACGTGAGTGTGCGTGAGTGTACGTGTGTGAGCCAGTGGGTGTCGGTCTCCCGTTCTCTTTGTTGAACTTACTTTGTCTCTGAAGCTTGACTTCACTGATTTTTTAACTTGGAAGTTTTCAAATCCTTCGTGTGAATAAGATTTAACTGATATTCTGAATGGTGAGGACCATTAACAAAAATCCCAAACAAGTAAAAGTAAAAACAAACAAACAAAAAGCAAGTTTTGCCTCACAATTAAGGTCATCTTTAATTCTGCAAGATGCAATATTGACTTTTCCATCATATTTTTATATAACTTTATGGTTTGACTCTTTCAAAGGTAAGTATGTTGTGTTTAGTATTATTATTTTGCTAGATTACCATCTACCCCAATAAATCAGCAGCTGGCTGAAAAAAAATATTTCCTACCTTTTTATTCCAAAGGGGTGTGTGTGTGTGGGTGTGTACATACATATATATGTGCGTGTGTGTGTACATACATATATGTGTGTGTGTGTGTGTATTATGTGCATAGGGCATATGTATACACACACATATTCCAAAATTTTTCAAAACTCTTCTTTTGGAAGATGGTGGAGGCAGGGTAGCTGGTGAGTCGTTCGAATTCCTACCCACTCCCCAGTGAAAACTCCCAGTACAACCAGTGCTGCATAACAGAAATTATACAAACGTTTGCCACAAACTAGGCAACAAGATGGACCCATGACTGTCAAAATGCCAGAGAGGGAGGGACCAACGACAGCCCCGGAGCTGAGTGGAACCAAGTCTGTTTGGGAGGAGACGGAAGGAGGGAGCCGGACAGCCAATGGATATGAACCAACAACAGCCTGGGGGCCTCATGGAAGCACAGGGGCTGGTCTGGGAGCAGCTCTGCGCACAGGGGAGGCTCTGCAAACTCCCCCTCTCAGACTGACCAGCCTCAGTCCTTTCCAGGACAACGTCCCACATAGAGGAGAATCTGCTGGGGATAGAGTCCAGAATGAGCAGAACAGAACCAGAGAGAAGGGGAGGATGAGGGTGAACACAGCGGGGGGGAGTCTCAGCGGGACCAGCCCTGCCCTGATGGCTCAGGAAGACGACAGAGGGCGCTCTAGAGCCTGCAAGCTGGGAAAGCTCTTGGAACCCATCTCCCTCCCCACACTCAGAAAAACTCATCTCAGATAAAAATAAGCAACAGCAAACGATCACAGTCTAATTCTGTACAGAGTTATTCTCAGGAAAAAGGAGAATAAGGAACAGAATAATGTTCCTGCTTTGATGAGCCTATACCTGAAAGATGCGTCCACAAACCGACCGGAAACAAGACGCACCCTACTTCAACGTGAACTAAAAGAAACTGAGTAAGGAATAAGACATTAAAGATCAACACAAGTCAGAATGTGGAAAATTCAGGAGGGTGGTGACATTATTCAGGGAGGGATTGTAATTAAGAGAAACATTATTTTAGAAATGAGATCCAAATGAAGAGAAACACGAGGACTTCACAGAAGGTGAAAAGGAGGAAAAGTTTGGCATCAAAAGAAAGGGATCTAAGAAAAGGTGGAAAAATGTAGACCACAGGCAAAGGAGTTTCGAAATAAGGATCGTGGAATTTCCCAAAGAAGAAAGCAAGGAAAGGGTAAAAACCATAACTCTGTCCATCTTTCCTGGACTAAAAGTGAGGACTCAGCCACACGCAGAGCCGGGCCCCGCACTCCTGAGCACAGGGTACCAGCAGGACCAGCAGAGGCAGCAGCAAGAGACCAGGGGACTGTCTGTGTGTCCGATCTTGTGTGTGAGGACAGCGTTGGAATTTGACAACAGCAACGTGGGGGAAAAACCCGATGAAGAGAATCAAAGTTGTAAAACTATACTTTGTTTTGAAATGTGGAAGCATAAGGTTACTGTGGTTTCTACACTTAGGAATTCATCCAGACCCTCCCCCCAAAAAGTAATCGCTGTAATAAGTGGGTATTGCCCATTTAGCACATGCTCTTTCCAAAAGCCTCATCCAAAGGCCCGTCAGGAGAGGAAACACCATGCGGTAAGCTGAGCTGAGCTCCCACGGCAGTAAATTAAGACGCTCCCAGGGCAGCCCCGGCTGAGCGGCAAGACCGTTTTCCCCCCTTAATTAAAAGAAAACAAACCTGTGTGGGCTGAAGTGTTTACTTATTACTATTGACATTTATTTTCTGTTTGGAAATGTCCTCAGATTCAGGGAATTGATAATGCTCACACCTACCCTCCTTTCTTGTAAAGGCTATTGTGATCTTCTAGTAACAAATAATACCATTTCCTGGTCACAGCCTCGCTCCCTGGGCACTTGGGAACGTCCCCTCATCCTTTTAAAACAAGAAACCAGTAGAAGCGTGGGACCCAATAGGATGCAGAATTGCAAATTATCTTCAGGTGTGAAAAATAAAGTATGAGGATGTTTCTGGAAAGTTCCTTCGAGGAGCAGTATCTCTGAAAACCGCTAAATGTTCTGGCTCCGAAGCTGGTCTCGCAGTGAGCTCTCTCTGTGGAGCATTAAACAATAAATGTGCCGGTGAGGATAGTTTGATAGTTCTCTTAAAGGCAATCAAAAATGATAGAAAATTACGTTTTCCACCTTTTAGATCAGAAAATAGACAAGGTCTAACTATATGCATGTTTAAGTATAAAATTCCCCAAGAAAGGGACTTAACGAAGGAAATAACTTTTTTTATACTTAAAATAAGATTGGGAAGAAATAAACAAGTTATTTACTTTATTACCTAAGAAATGAGCAAACTCAGAAGTCCTATAGGTAGCTTTCCATAAAGGGCGTTATAAGTAAGAGGATTACCAGAGAGTGTATGACAACTACACCAAATGAGGAAATGTTTGGTAAAGAGGGTGTGTAAAATTTCCCCACGACTTATAATTCTACAGAACATAAATGGTTTCTTAAGAAATGATATATCACACTGAAATCATATACTAATATTGATTTTTAAATATTAACTTTAACTTTTGAACTTTGTTGGTAGATGCTAGAGTATAAGCAATATCTTAATGACTTATGTTACTTTTATGGAAATTGAAGAACAACAGGAAATAAGGAACTATTTTCCATGAATACCCATGGAGAGGAAGAGTCCAATGCCTCCTCATCAATACCTGGTTTAAACCCCAGGACAACTCTGCTTGTCTTCTCATAGACCATATTCACAAAGCCAGGCCCCTGCACCACCAATGGCACCTGCTACTTTGTAGCTGGATGCATCTCTCATCAGGAGTGTTGAAAATCTGCCTCTGATTCAGGTTTGTATCCATCAGGGTGAATCAGGACATTTTAGTCTTTTCTTCTAAAGCCGTTTAGATGGACTTTGAGGGTCTTGTGCGGAGTGAGATGTCAGGCAGGGAAAGATAATCACTGCACGATCTCACATGTGGACTCTAAAAGAGCAGAACTCGTAAAAACGGAGACTAGGATGCTGGTTCCCAGGGCTGGAGGTGGGGGAGATGGGAAGATGGTCATCAAATGGCCCAACGTGCAACGAGCAGATGAGTTAGTCCTGGAGACGCAGTGCACAGCGCAGAGATGACAGTCAACAGTGCTGTGCTGTAAACTTCAGAGTTGCTAGGAGACTAGATCTTAATTGTTCTTGCCACAGAAAAGAAATGTGGCAGAGGCGTTAGCTCACTCTGTGGCAGTAAACACTGTGATACATAAATGTATCAAGTCAATGCTCACACACCTGAAATTTACACAGTGTCATCTGTCAATTATATTGCAATACAAACAAATAAATAAAGGCAGTGAGTGACTTCTGTCCTAGGAGTTACATCCAGGTTCATGCATCTGTTACCTCCCAAGACAAATAACATTTTAATAAAAATTGGCCGTTTTTACTGAAGAACGTGGAGCCGTGTCTTTGCATCTGGGAGTACTGTATATTGAAATCAGGTCCTGCTTGGCAGCACTCTGCTAACGGAAGAATCATTTATACCTTGTTCCCACGGAAATGCTACCAGTGTGTTGTATGACTAACTCTTAGCGTGCCCAACTAGCCTTAGGTTCATTAAGCATCAGTGGTTATCTACTAGGAGATTTCTGTTTCAATCACAAAGTAAACCCATAACTTAAACTGGGTGTGTCCTACATCCTCTCGGACCTGCCAAAAAACAGGGTTGAACAAGAGGGCAAGAACAGGTGCTAAGAAATGTGTTCTCAGCTGGAGAAACAATTAGATCATAAAGAATTCTTGGTATTTTAGGAAACACTTGTGCAGTTTTTAAATTTTGTTTGGTTTTGTTTCGCTGCCTAAGTTTGCCATCCCTTAGATTACTTTGCCCTCTCACTAAACATTCAGAACAATAGAAAAAAAGTTGCAGTTCTGGCCCATTATTTTTTTAAGAACTTGTCATAAGTTAGACCTACTGTAATAATGGGCTTTATCATGAGGCTGTGTGGGGCATGAAAAGAGTGGATCGTGGGCTGACAAACCTGCATTGAAATTGCAACTCCGTCATTTATTAGCTGTGCAACTCTAAGTGGGTTAGTTGACTTCTCTGAGCTGCAATCTCATTCTCTGAAAAGACACGGAAGACTACAGCCCCCTGCTGATTTGTAGAAGAGAATCAAAGGAGACCCCGAGAGCACCCAGTTAGCATTCAGGAGATCTCAGTTTCCTTACTCCCATGCATCTTTTACTCAGCCTTGCTACCTTATTACCATGGATAATTGAACGTGGGCTGTGATTTTATTTATTTTAATACTTTATTTATTTATTTATTTATTTATTTATTTAAAAGCTATATCATGTTCTTTTTTTTTTTTTTTTTAAGATTTTATTATTTATTTGCCAGAGGAGAGAGAAGGAACACAGCAGGGGGAGTAAGAGGGAGAAGCAATCTCCTTGCTGAGCAGGGATCTTGATGTGGGGCTTGATCCCAGGACCCCAGGTTTTAATACTTTAATGGCCCTGCATAACTCTCTGGTCAAATACCAACTGACTCGAAATCTTTTTGCTCAGGAATGTGCAGGGTGGCACCTGGCGTGGGGGGCTGGACGACACGGCCCTGGGCTTGCTTCATCCCAAGAGGGGAGCTGGACCAGCCAGCTCAGAGCAAGCCCAGCGAGGGAGCAGCTCTTCTTCCTGCTGCTTCTGCCCCCGCCCCCCAGGTTCCTGAGCCCCACCACCTGCTGGCCTCGGTCTCCCCACTGTAGAGAGTTTCTCTCTTCCTGTCTTGGGTTTCACGCCTGGCAGCTGGGGTGGGCCCTCAAGCACCCGGTGGTTTCTCCCGTGGCACCACACATAACTCATGTCCTTCCAAATATGGAAAAGGCTGAATTCCTCCCGAAACAGCGGTGCTGGCTCACATAGCCTGTTATTTGCACACGTTCTGCGACCAGTTTTGTTTCTTATGAACTAGCTGAGTAACACTCACTAAATGAATTTCATTCAAGTGGCTTTTACAAAAGGATCTGGCTTTTTTTTTTTTTTTTTTACAACAGAACAAAGTATTGGATGTTTTAAAATAAAAACCTAATATGCAGTAGAAAGCGGCTGAGTGCCGGCTGGGTGGTGTAGGAGCTTGATGTCATTCAGCCAGCATCTGGGGGCTTTACCTTCTCTAGGACCCAGGCCGGACACCGTGGTGTCTCAGAGTTCTTTAAGGACTATGGTTACGTCTGCCTGACGTGAGGCCTCGCACTCTTGGGAAGATAGGGGGGGCGGTGAATAGAACAAGTCCAGTGATTCATATCCTGGAGCATTTTTGCAAAATGAAATGCAGCAACGAGAGGTCGTGTTCCAAACCGTCCCTGTAAGACAGCAGTTGGGACCTAACTCACCACGCTATTTTTAATAAATGAGGTCACAGAGTATTTATATGCACCCTTGGGGCAGGCCTCTGATTGAAACAGGAACCAACAAACTTACACTTTAGTGACCCCACCACTCACGAACTTCCAGTTTCATTACATTTAGAACATTTTGTTATTTGGGGACAAGACGGTAAAGAAGCGAAGCGAAAGAAAGAAAATTAATGGACGAAGAAAGCATTTTCTCTTCACCTTCCTCCAAAAGTGTCATTCTCTCCATTTAAGAAGAGAAGATGGATAAGCAAACTGTGGTACATCCAGACAATGGAATATTATTTGGTGATAAAAAGGCATGAGCTATCCATGCCCAAAAAGACATGGAGGGACATTCAGTGCACGTCACTCAGTGCAAGAAGCCACACACTATGTGATTCCAGGTATGGGACATTCAGGAAAAGGTGACATGATGCACACAGTAAAAAGATCAGGGATCGGGGGTGTCAGGGGTTAGAGAGGAGACAGGGGTGAGCAGGTGGAGCACAGAGGATTTTTAGGGCTCTGGAAGATTCTGAACGTGACCATAATGGCAGACACGTGTCATATTACACATTTGTCAAAAATTACAGAAGGCACAATACTCGGAGTGAAGCCTAATGCACAGGTGGACTTGAGTTAATGGCCAAGTATCGGTATTGGCTCATCCCCGGTCCTAAATCATCCAGGATGGTAACAGTAGGGAGAAGAGCGGGGAATGGGTGGTAGTTGGGGGATACCGGGTAACTCTCCATTTTCCAGACAATTTTTCTATAAACCTAAAACCGCACTAAAAAACACAGTCTGTTAATTTTTTTTAAGTGAAGACAGCTATTGGCAACTTGGAATTTCCTAGGGCTGTCCTCTGTGCTCTAAAGGGAATCCTTGGGGCCGTATGCTTCTGTCCCCGCACGCGCACCCCACCATTTCCCTGCCCCTGCTCTCCATAGCCGCTCCCAGGGAACCCGGCAGCACTTCTGTTCCTTGCCTGGCACAATGCCCACCAGGCCCAGGCTCGAGCCCACTCTGGAAGCTTCAAGCCCCTACTCCACTAGGCTTTCTAATGAGAAGTGCTGTCCTTTTGGGTGACTTTAGTGAAAAAGCGACACTTTCTGTTAGAGGAGAGCATGGGCTGTTTCTCTTTTCCTTCAAGATGACTCGTCCGGGGATGAGCGTGGAGTACAGGTGTTTTATGATGTGTGTCCACGTTGTAGTGGGCCCTTGGCCCTGGTGGGAGGTGCGTGGCCATCACCCCCGTGGCCAGTGCTCTGGGGGGCAGGGCCCCAGGCCGTGGGCATTTCCTGGTCGTCTTCTAAGTGCCAAGCCCTGGGCCAGGCCGGAGATGGGCACACGAGGAGTAAGATCTACCCCTGAGAGTCTGGGTAGAAAGACGGATCTAGCGACCCAGTATGGGCCCCGAAGACCCATAGGGCATCTGCGTGAAGGGGTGTGCGGGGCCAGCCCCCAGGGAGGCAGGGAGGAAAGCAGCCCCAGCCCTGGCCCCTCAGAGGCTCTCCCCACAGCCCTCCAGGCGCCAGGCAGCTGTCTCCTGTTCCGGAGCTCTCCCAGCTCGGATCAGACGTCCCAGCAGCACCTCAGGGACAATTCAGAGCAGGCGAGGCCCCTGCTTCACCCTCTGGGAGCCGCCCTGTGGGATCTTTCATGGATTATGCTTCAAGGGACCTTCTCCAAAGCCATTCAGGGCAGTTATGTTACACACAGAGTCAGCCTGGGCATCACTCTAACATCTAGCTCTCCTAACTGCGCTCGTCACGTGTTATCAAAGCTGGAAGGAGTCTCTGAAAGCCTCCATGTTCTCTACAGCTTCGGAAAAGGAGGCCCGAGGAGGTTAAGTCCGGGTGGGTTTTCCCCACGCCACAGACACATTTCTCAGAAGCAGGGCAAGAAGAACAGGGAAGTGCAGTGGGGTTCTCACCTCATTTGGGCACCTCAGCCTTGAGCCATGGTATCCTGCTCATGTTGAGGGCACAAATCCTCTATTTGAGACAAGCACGCAAGTTAGCACGTATGTACATGAGCCCAGCTGGTCCCTGGATGCTGCCCACACGTCCTCATTGCTGGTTTACCCGGGCAGAGAGCACAGGCAGGGGACTTTTTCTGGCATGTGACATTTCCCAGGAGAGTGACTCTGGGTAGGTCACCAGCACTGCCCCATCAGCAGTGAGATATGAGGGTGCTGACCCGAATCCCCAGGGCAGGTCCCAATCATCCAGCAATTCCAGGAGCAGCGTCCACTGAAGCAAGCCTCATTTTACCTTGATTTACCTCTTGGGCATTATCTGTTGCTTTCTGTTTGTTTTATTAGTTTCCAGTTTTCTTGTGTGTTGCAGCCCTGGATACACAGTGAAAGGCTTTGCTGTGTGGCTGTTGCAGGAGCAAAGCTGAGAAAAAAATACTGGCCATCGACATTCTGGGGGGCTGGGGGGATGGTAAACCTCTTCCCGCAAAAGTGTCTAAAGAGCACACATTTAAACAGTTTTTCCAAAACAAAACAAAACAAAAAACACAAGAAAAATCCCCTGTAATATTAAAATATAAATGTTATGGGGCACCTGGGTAGCTCAGTAGGTTGGGCGTCTGCCTTCTGCTCAGGTCATGATCTCAGGGTCCTGGGATTGAGTCCAGCATTGGGCTCCCTGCTCCGCGGAGAGTCTGCTTCTCCCTCTGCCTCTCTCTCTCTCTCTGTCTCTCATGAATAAATAAATAAAATCTTTAAAAAATAAAATATAATTTTTTTGATTCCAAACTTTTAAATTAGCTTTGTAATTATGAAAAAGGGAAGTTCTACCTTGCTGTGTGTGTGTATGTATATGTGTGTGTATGTATGTGTGTGTATGTGTGGTTATGTGTGGTTATGTGTGTGTATGTGTGGTTATGTTTGTATGTGTGTGCATGTGTGGTTATTGTGTGTATGTATCTGTGTGCATACATGTGTGTATATGTGTGTGTGTGAGTGTGTATGTGTGTGCATGCATGTGGGTATGTGTGCGTATGTGTGTATGTGTGTGCATGCATGTGTGTATATTTGTGTGCGTGTATGTGTGTATATGTGTGTATGTGTGTGCATGCCTGTATGTATGTGTGTGTGCGTGTATGTGTGTATGTGTGGTTATGTGTGTATGAGTGTGTGTGTGTATGTGTGTGTATGTGTGGTTATGTGTGTGTGGTTATGTGTGTGTATGTGTGTGTATGAGTGTGTATGTGTGGTTATGTGTGTATGAGTGTGTATGTGTGTGCATGTGTGGTTATGTGTGTGTATGTGTGGTTATGTGTGTGTATGTAAGTGTGCATGTATGCGTGTGCATGTGTGTATGTATGTGTGTATATGTGTGTTCATGTATGTATGTGTGCATGTGCGTGTATATGTGTGTATGTGTGTATGTGTGTATATGTGTGTGTGCGTGTATGTGTGTGCGTGTATGTGTGTGTGTATGTGTGTGCATGCATGTGTGCATGTGTGTGTATGTGTGTGTATGTGTGTGTGCATGCACGCAGCAATCTTGCTATCATTAGTGTGATATTTTGGCAGTAAACTCCATGGGTTCTCGATTTTGTCTGTACTGGTTCTAGTAACATTCAGAAAGATACCGCACAGCTGGGGGGACAGGACCGAGATGGCCGCGCTGGGCAGAGCACCAGGCCAGTGGCTCATCTCAGGTTACAGCGTGGAGCGGCTGCCGTGTAAACGTCACTGCCCAGAGTAAGCAGGGAGCCTTTCTTCTTAGAGGAGAGAACAAGGCGAAATGAAACAGCCTGCGATTGTTTCCAGTGGTTCTTAAGTGCACACCAGGGAGGTTCACACCGGATTTGCAAACAGGTGGGTGTGCAACCACGTTTGTCCCTCAAGCGTTCGCTGACCCCTGTTCTTCAGCCTTCTTGAGGCCCTCCCAAACGGGGACTGTCAACATTTTTGAGAAGAAAGTAGGGTTAGGGGATGGCTAAGCCACAGGGAATGTGGCTCGGTGGTCCCAGGGACCAGGCTCAGGATCCGCACTGTCTTCCACCCTCCGGAACTCAGGGGAGGGCACCAAGCACAGCACATGGGATCACTCGGTGCTCGCTGCCATCTGTCCCCAAACCGGCCACTCGCCTGCTTGCCCAGCTGTACCGCTCATTCTGTGGGTCAGCTGGGATAAGACCTGTGCGGAAACACCTTTCTCCCTAAGACACCCTGTACGCTACTTCCTCCATGAGCCCCAAAACCTTCATACAGGGTGGCGACATCACCAGTGTCCCTGACGTGTCTGTCCCCCTGACCTGAGCCCCAGAGAGCAGAGGTCAGGTCCTGTATCCCTGGGTCCCCAGCACCAGCAGCAGCCTGCCGCATCTAGGTGTCCAATAAATGCTCTTCTTCAAGAGGCTCTTCTGAGATGAACAAGAGCCGGAGGCCCATCAGCAGGATGTCGGTGCTGACAGCCAGCGCCTGGCCCCACGTTTTCTCCGGGACCCTCCGCGAGGCTCCGACTCCCCGACCGCAGGAAACAGACCCCACGCACAAGGGCGGCTTCATTGGCTCCACTCTTAGACTAATCATTCCTAAACATTCTTCCTGTTTCCTCTTAAATGCCTCTTGTCTTCCCCAATTATATTTTTTAAGATGCTTCCTGTGTCTTTGTTCTATTGATATTAGTTCTCTTGATTACAAAAGGAGGCTGGCTTTTTAGATTAGCTTATGTATTCGCCCGTACAGCATCTGAGTTACATAGCAGATATTCTTTGAAACGAAATAGTGACGGAGGTTTGGCCTGTCCTACCCTCTGAATTTCATGTTACACCACAGGCCATTGGCTCTGGATAAGTGATCTACAGTTCATTTACTTACTCAGAACAAGTGCACAAATTTTTATTTTGATCTCTCATGATTTCAGTAAAATTTTATTTTACTTTATTTTATTGTTAGTGAAATTTTATTTTAGTGTATTCCCTGCCTGAAATGGATACGTTATGCTCCAGCCACTAAGGAAAGATATTATAGAATAATACCTAACGGCATAGGAAAAAACTGGCCTTATACTGCTTATGAAATAATGTGTGTGTTAGACTCTCTATTACATTATGGTCCCAATTGTGAAAAAATTACTAGTTATTTCAGGTTGGTAGGCTTATGAATGATTTTAACTCTCTTCTTTAGGTTTCTCCAGATCGGGGAGTTTTTTCTTTGATGAACAGAAATCTTTTTGTGTCAAGGGAGAGAAACTGTTGGCATTTTAGAAAGTGTAAACTCTCCTTTTCCTTGACCATCCAGAGTGTGGGGTCCCTGATTCGCAGAAAGACCAGAAGATTCCCACCAGGGGTGTGGGAAATGTCTGGTGTCATCAGTGTTAGAGGGCTATGAACTTGGATTTGGGAAAGACAAGAGCTTGAGAAATGGTTTGAGGTTTGGGCTCAGGAGGTAAGAGTGTGAGAAATGACTTCGTAATGGCTGCAAACCCAGCAAGGTGACAAGCGAAATTCTGTAACAAGACAAGTCACCGAGGACCCATTCCCACGTCCAACCGTGGGCCAAGAACTCATCCGTTCAGAGAAGTCTAGGAGCTCAGCCCTCCAGGAGCGCTCACAGATTCCTGGGTCAACCACAGCCTCTGGCGTCCCCCTGGGGGTTACCTGCAGCAGCCTCTGAGCTCACGGCACAGAACAGCACCGGGCTGTCCGGGAAGGGTGATGCCAGAGAATGACGTGGCTGGCTGGTACAATAGGGTGACTGACCGCCCCATCATATCTGCCAGCTCAAGATGCCTTTAGAAAGGGGGGAAATAACATTTCCAAGGATTGCCTCTGTCAACTGGGCGTTTTACCTACGGCGTTCTGTTTAAAGCCTGTGAAGTAGACGGCCTCTTCGCTACAGACGTGAACGCTGACTCCAGGGAGGCGATACCCCAGAGCCAGCAGGGGGCAGCTGTAATTCACACCTGGGTCCCCGGAGTCTCTCCGAATTCCGTGCTTCCCCCCATCGCCTGCCCCAATGAGACGAGAGGGCTGTACCCCTTGGACAAGCCTGTGTCTCTGAGCTACAGTTTCTGTCTGTACAACGAGGCGACTGAGTTAGGTGGATTTTGAGGTCCTCTTGGGCCCTTGCATTTTAGGACTCCCTAATGATTTTACCCATACTAGAGTGATGGCTTAATACAGTTTTTAATGAAATGCTACGTTCTTTCTGGCATTAACTTCACATAGCCCCACGAGCAAAGCACAACAAAGCAGAGACAGGTTACGTGTCCAGATGATGGAGGGTTCCCAAAGGTCACAACTACATATGCATTCCAGAGACCTCTGCCTTCCTCCGCGGAACAGGACCAGGGGCTGTGGAATCATGGAGCATCACCTGCAGGGTGGGAAGTAAGCCTGTGAGGAGTACAGGTAACAGTGATGTGCGTCCCCACATCTATACCCTTGTGACCTTCACGCAGTGTGGACAACTTGCAATGCGCAAATTACTTTTCATTTTGAAATTCTAATTTCCTCAAAGTCTTTGAAACAAGGCTTCAAAAAGGCAAATGGAATCATGTGCACCTTCACTCTGATCCTGAGCTATGACTGAAAGGAACATATCAATCCCACAAGCACTGAAAACAAGCATTTTCCGTAAGCTGTAGGGTCTGGGTCTGCGACCCGGGCAGCCCAGCAACATGACAGAGGGGACATTTCAGAACAATTCACTAAGCAAGTGCCCGGTTAGGCTTTTGTTGTTCAAGTTCTGCATTTCTGTGGACTGGTGTTTCTGCTTGTCATCACTATTAATGTGTGAAAAGAAGAAGTCTGCATGCAAAGATGTCAGAGTTTTTTTTTTTTAAATCCAATGGTAGAAATGGGAAATTCGGTTCATAACTTTTTTATGAATATATGGTTATAAAGGCATACAAATTACTTTTACTAATTGCTGAGAATTGTTGAGAAATAGAGCTTATTTGGGCTTTCTGGGTGAAGACTATGAGGCAGAGTATGTAGACTTCATGTGTGTTCAAAGGTCTGCAGAAAACACCTGTTGGGCTGGAGCCTGGGGTGGTCGGAGGATTTGGTCTGGGGGCGGGGGCCGAGGCCGTGGGGAGGGGCCATCTGAGGGAGCCTTTGGAATCCAGCTCTGGTGTCAGCTCTGCGTTTCTACTGGTTCTGTTCCTCATTTGGAGTCCGTGACCACAGCTATGTCGCATACGCTGGAGGCTCTGCTTCCGCTTCTGTGAGGGTGGGTTACTGACTGTGCTTCTTTGTGAGGTGGGATGAGGACGCCATTAGGTGATGTAGGTAACACGCCCACCACTGCCTAGCGCGGGGCGAGCATCCAACAAATGTCAGTGTTGATAAGGACGAGGGAACATGGCGTGGGTACCCTTGTCCTGGGAAGCAGGGTGAGAGCAGAAACCCCGAGGCGGGAATGAGGGGGTGCGTGGGGAGAAGTGCAGAACGAGGAAGGCCATGCTGTTCAGAAGAGGGTGGAGGTGTGCGGCACGGGGCCGGGCTTTGCTGGTAGCACGGCTCTCTGCCTCTGTCTCTCTCTCTTTCTCTCTCTCAAGCATAAGTCATTGATGGCTCTTGCCAATCATTCATTCTCACCTCAAGAAGTAGCTCTCACTTTCATTTCCTCCTTCCTGGTCTTGTGTTTGCAGGAAACCTGAGTTAATAAATGCTTATCTCCACCTGCTACAGGTCCAAGGTGCTGTCTCTTCCTTGGTCTGTACCAGGGACAGTGTAGGCTTGGAAAAGCTTCATGGACAGGCTGAGGTTATGGGCCAGAAAGGTTGGTTATGTGGTTAGGGCAGCCGCCTGACTGTAGGAAGCCCCAAACCCAAGAAGCTGTTTGACCAGGAGCCCACACAGCACAAGAGGCCATGGGGTAGAGCTCGAAGAACAGTGTGCTCCAACAACAAGGTAGAGGCCATGGTGAGTCCCTCGGCCAACGCTGATCAAATTACGATTTAATCTGCTTTTCCCCAAATTTGGTCATGTCCCGTCCCTGATTGGTTGGCTAATCTTTGATGGACGTCATGAAACTCTTTGAAAACTTTGTCATTTATAAATCTGAAATAACACCATATAATACCAAAGATGCCACTTATAATTTAGGGGAGGAAAAGGATAAATATAATTTTGTAAATCCTTCAATGGCCTCAGACTGGATCAGAGTGCCAGGCCCATCATCCATAGACTGGCTTGGAAAGCAGATGGAAGGAACTTTGGTAAAAGGTCTAAAGTCTTGCAACGCTAATGAAAGGAGGTGAGTTTGCAAAATTCTGCTCTCACAGGTGTCGACTGACCAACAGCCATAAAACAACAACTTAGGAGTTTAAAAAGCTAATTGTTTTAGAGCATCCGAAGATGTCTCCCCTTAACCTATTTCATACTGAAGACTAGCAAAAGCACAGATGGACAATTTGTTTTTCTGACGGGTTGTACCATAATTTCACTTCCAGTGAAAGTTCATGTCAGAAGCAAAGACTTACCCAGTAAAAGTAAAGCTATCGTCTGGGTGCTTTCTTAGAATGGTTCCATTACCGATTTCCTCGGCTATTGGTAGTTTCTCATTGATTTATTCCTTGGCTGAGGGTGTTATTTGGAATCTGAAATATCACAGAAGTGTTTTCATAAGACCTATAATCATATGATCCATTATCCAGGGAGTGTGCCAGATGTTAAATCTCATCATAACATCAGGGATATAATTTTTAATATGTGTGCCCGGGATTCTGTGAAACACATAACATACAGAACAATTTGGATTCAACTGTGCTTTGGTGTTTTGTCCTCAGGAGCATGATGTGCTTTTGATGACAATGGGGAAAAAAGTGTGAATTTTGGAGTAGATTGCCCAAAAAGCCTAGTTAAAAAATATTCTTTAAATGGTGAGCATATGGCTCGTTTCCATTGCGTCAGCAAACAAGGAAACTGAGCCGCAGGAGGGGCACCAGTTATTTCATTTGATTTTTAAAAAAGGAAGAAGCTGACGAGGATGTGCACAGTGCTGGTGAGTCCCTGGAGCGCGGGCTCTGTCCTGGAGAATAAGAGGATGGGTTGAAAGAGCATTCGGGCAACCGCTCATTTGTTAATCAATTTCACAGAAAGACAGTTGTTTCTTTACCTTGATCCACAATGGCAGTTCCTCATTCTGCTGCATGCTGATGTGGGGGATTTTTCAAAAACCCCATCTTGGATACTTCCTGACTGTTCATTCAAGCTATTCCTGTATTGCCTCCATTGATTTAACCACAGCTACTTGTTCATCAATGGGTCTCCACCCTCCTTGGGAGAGGGAGCTACGCCTTTCACCTCAGGGCGTGTTGTTCATAGAGAGATCCGCCAGCAGGGAAGAGGAGACCGGACTGTTCCGGCCAGAACCCGAGACCCGTGGGAGACGTGGAGGATGGTGAGCTGGAGTATCTACTGGGACAGCCTTAAAAGCCTAGGAAACCTCAGTATTCTGGTGGGAACCCTACCCTGTGACAGAGTGGATTCACATGCTCACAGACATTGTCCAGTCTGTTGGTTTTCAAAATATTTCTTATCAGCAGGTCTTGTTCTCAAACAAAATCTTAGATCTCTAATACTACGAAATAAACAGTGAACATACAGGAGGGGCTGCTCTAGGGAGAACAGAGGGGCTTGTTCTAGAGGGTTCTAGGTCAACTTTGCAACTGCAAGAAGATTGCTAAGGCACTGTTTTGCTGTCCAGCTCATTGGAAGCACAAGTGTTCCTAGGATCCCATTCCTTTAAAAAAACTCATTGGGGTGATGTTGTTTGGGGACACATCGTGTCAACAAAAAACATTAAGTTAAGCCTGGGGTATACTGCTTAGGAGGCTGTGAGATCTACATGTCAATTTAGAAAACTTTCCATTAAGTGGTCAAATTAATACACCAGATATTAAAGGATTCGCTTTTACTTACCTTAGACAAGTTATTCTCATGAAGGGAAAACTTCATTTCCTGACGCTGGATAATAGGTAGTTTGGTACATATGTTGATAACAATACAAACTATTTGCTCTTGTTTTTTATATTAAGATACATACCTTTCAGGGCCTGGGAACCCCAATGATAAGGCCAATTTCCCGGTCTCCTCCCCACCATCTTTATTGCCGCTTCTCCTGCTCATCCCCGGGAAGCTTCCTCCAATTCAAGGGACTGTGCGGGAGCCAATGCATTGCCCACCAGTCTCTCCGCAGGTATTAGAAATCCGTCTGTATGATTTTTGCAACATCTTGATACTCTACAACTATGTCCAAAAAAAGAAAAGTTTTTAAAAAAGAACCCTGCAATCTTCTAGTTGGGACCTGCCCCTTCTCCCCACCTTTCTCGGGCACCCTGAGAAAGCCCAGCGGTCGCCAGCTCTGGGGGAAGCAGCCTGGGACTGCTGGAGCCTGGAGAAGCCGAGGGCCCCCGTGCCTCTCTTGGGCCCCTCCCTGGGGTCACCAGACGCAGGCTCTCTGTCCGCCTCAGCCGTATGGCCAGGACACCATAACTTTATGGCATCTTTTGCCGTTTCACATTCAGTACCCATGTTCAAGTCTGTATGTGACACATCTCTTGAGACGGATTTTTTTTTTAACAGAGATTACCTTAGAGCAGTAACTTACAGTATTTCAACTTTTAAAACACATGGCTTTCTAGGGACTTTTCAGTGCGGCACACAAATCCTTGTTATGATAACAGAGCTAATCAGAGAATGCTCCTTGGGTTCACGGTGGGGCTATGGGCGGGAGTTGGAGCTCTTCCTCGTCTGCTTGCTTGGAGGTGTAGGAAATCTAGGTACTTTTTTCCACCAGCACTAAAGTCCTGTGTAAAGTGAATAACATCATAGGACAATGGGAAAACCCGACCAGAAATTTTCAAGTGTTTTCCTAAATATTACTCCTTTGAAAACTGTTTGTTGACAGCGGTGACATTGATGGGATCTGTGCCCCTGTGCTGGTGCATAGAGGGGCTCTGCCCTCTGAGACACTCGGCCCGAAGTCGGCCACACCGAGGGAGGTGAGAGCACCGTCCGCAAGGAAGACATGGTGGGTCTGGCCTGTTGGCATAGCCACTTACATTCTCACCATTGCCAGATATGCTGTTTCGAAAGACTCAGTCTTAAAACAAATTTTGGAATACAGGGTTTTAAAATTCTCAAATCCCCACTGCGGATGAAGCATGTTTAAAATTTTCTTGGGGATTTGAGTAAATTACTATTAAAGAATGGAAAGTGAAGGGAAATAACTAATTCTGGTCTTTGAAGCCCATTTGAAATTTAATTGACCGCTAGGCCACCAACTGTCTTGGCACACGACCACTTAATAATGAGAAGCTCAACCTTACATTAGGAACGAGAGCGACGCAATCCATCAAAAGCTACACACCATTTTACAGTGTTTTCCGTGGAGGTTTCTTGGGGAAAGTGCAGAACACACAGTTTAAGTAATTTATGGGCTTTTTAGTAGTGTTGTAGCGATTGAGTTCTGGCAATAATGAAAGTGTTTGTCGACAAGTATGCTTAAATTTTATTTGACTTGGGCCATAATTGTACCTTGTCTCCTGCCTCAGGAGCTCAGGCTGCAATTAATGAAGTCATGGCGGGGGGGCAATTTTTTGAAAAAATTTAGTAATACAGATAAGCACAAACATCTTAAGCGTTGAAACCAGGATAAAACAATAATACCGCCTTATATTCAAACAAAATCAGTTTGTTAAATTGCATTGCTATTCTGATGAATCTCACTTGCTAGCTTGGACCCAATCGTTAAAACATCAATTTAACAATTAATTTTCAGATTTGAAAATTACTCTCACATTAACCCCATATAATATGCTTAGAATAAAGAAATATGACCAACACCACTGTTTTAAGTTTTGATCTGAAAATGGACATAACCCTGATCACCAGTGGGCTCTCCATGGTCAGGACACTGAATTGATCCCCACCAGCTCCTGCGCTCTGAGAATCCCAGCGAGATACGGCAGAATGGAGGATTTTGTGGCTGGATGCTGATCTTTCTTCTGATGAATGCCATATGGCCTTGGCCTTAAGTCTGGCACTCAGTCTCTCTGGGCTTACAGATTCCAGTCTGTGACTCCAAAATGTGATGTAGAATCTTGATTTTCAAGCTTTTTGCATAGGAGGACCATTTTTATAACATCCAAACTATATAGAGCACCATACAAAAGTAGGGTTACCTTTGTTCTCTGCTGATGCAAAAAAATGGTATATGATACATATATGTCGTAAGTGTATGTGTCCTGTGGTAATCACAACAACATCTGAAAATGCTAAAATTACTGATATACGTGTATGAGAAATGGAATTCAGTCAGTCTATAAAATCATAAGAGCTTTGACTTACTGAGTACTTATGGGGTAAGTATTGTGTTAATTATGCACTTGACATTATAAAGGTACACTATTAGTACGGTTATTTTACAGATGAAAGGATGGAGGCCTTGAGAGATTAATTAACTTGCTCAAGGTCACAGAGCTAGAAAGATGTGGACATACTGAACCCTTGCAAATTACCTCAGACTCCCGGCCTCCCACATCCCCAGAACACATGTTGAGCACAGCCTGACACGACCATTCTAAGCCCCATCCTTTCATTATAATGCTCAACTCTAAGTAAATTCTTCCTCCAATCACCACATCAGATGATGAGACCACACCTGTTTCATTTATTCCAAAGCATTTATTTACTCGGTTAAGTGCAATGCTAGATTTTGAATGGAAGCATGATGTAAGTAGTTTATTAACCATGTAGGTGAACCTGTATTATGTTCCTACCTGATTCCATGTGATGTGCAGAATGTCTCAGGTGAAAAATGTAGGCAGAACGTACTTTTGAAGGAACTGGCTTCAGGTGAATAAACAAATGATGCTTGAAACTTCTTTTCGGGGCGCCTGGGTGGCTCAGTCGTTAAGCGTCTGCCTTCGGCTCAGGTCATGATCCCAGGGTCCTGGGATCGAGCCCCGCATCGGGCTCCCTGCTCGGCGGGAAGCCTGCTTCTCCCTCTCCCACTCCCCCTGCTTGTGTTCCCTCTCTCGCTGTGTCTCTCTCTGTCAAATAAATAAAATCTTTTTTTTTAAAAAAAGAAACTTCTTTTCATGGACACTTCTGTATTATTTATCAAATTGTGTAAGTGCTCAAATTTAAGGAGCTTTCCAAGGAAAATGATGGCTGAGTCTTCCCACGTGCCCTAACATTCAACAACAAATTTCCTGTGGGGGCGCCTGGGTGGGTCAAGTAGTTAAGCATCTGACTCTTGGTTTTGGCTCCAGTCATGATCTCGGGATTGTGAGTTAGAGCCCAGCCCCATGCCAGGCTCTGCACTCAGTGGGGAGTCTGCTTCCCCTCTCCCACGGCCCCTGCCCTCGCTCAGGCGCTCTCTCTCTAAAATAAATATAATAAAATCTTTAAAATCTTTAAAAAAAAGAAAAAGAAATTTCCTGTGGATTTTAAGGTATGGCTACATTGTCTTCCAACAACTATGTGAAGATACTCACTGTTACATAATTTGGCATTTCTGATATGATTTTAAATGTCTCTGTTGGACGGAGCCTTATCTTCCACTGTCAGCATTGGACAGATAGAAGATGCTGCTTTTAAACTTACACCAAGGAGAAACAACTTAGCCCTGATAATGTTTGTATCATCAGTGGGTCTCTAGTCCCTCCATGCCAATCAAACCCCAGAAGCAGGTTTGTACTTGATTAATCCCACCTGAGATTCAACAAGACTGTTTTAACTATAGGACCAAGTGTTGTGTTGGGGGGATCCCCCACAACCACAAAGACAAGTGAACCAAATACACGTATTCGATCTCACTGTTATTCAAGGTTGACATTTTGTCTGATCAAACAACGCCTTCCTAACGTTGCAGTCTGTGCCTACGCATTGGTGTGGTTTTCTAGACTGAAAAGGACATCCATGCACACATTATCACCACTATGAATAATGTTAAATCATTTCAAATTGGAATATTTTAAGGTATTTGTATAAACCCTGTTATGAAAGTTATTTACTTATGGAATGTTGTTTAAAAGGAATTGTCATTCCTAATTATTTTTGCAACCACATTCTTTATTTATTAAATTGAATATTTACTTCCAATGGTCCACAAGAGACAAATTTTCCCTACAGGAACCCACTTACTCTGGAAATACTTTTATGTGATATAATTCTGCAGATGCCAAGGGTTCTCCTTTTTCCAAGTAATATTCCGTCTTTGAAATTTGACCAACAAAAATTTACTGACACTTCATATACTTTAACGAGCTACAGAAATTTTCTTAACTATGTTTTTAATAAACAGGAATATTGTTTCGATGGTATTTAGATTGAAAAATACATAAATCTTCAAGAAAGTGTCTCAAAGGACGCCTGGGTGGCTCAGTCGTTAAGCTCAGGTCATGATCCCTGGGTCCTGGGATCGAGCCCCGCATCGGGCTCCCTGCTCCGTGGGGAGCCTGCTTCTCCCTCTCCCACTCCCCCTGCTTGTGTTCCCTCTCTCGCTGTGTCTCTCTCTGTCAAATAAATAAATAGAATCTTTAAAAAAAAAAAAAGAAAGTGTCTCGAGATGCATGAATATTTGGTGCATACTTAGTAAGTACCAAGGGAATAACATGCCATATTGACCTCACTAATTGAAATTACAACGACAAAAAACCCTCAACCCTATGTGTTGTTTCCCGTGACAAAAAAAGAGTAAAATGTACTTTTAAAACTTTTGAATAGCTCCATATTTTACTTGCAAATTTTATTAGTAAAATCTATCAACCCTTTTACTTTTAACCAAAATAATCCAGCTTGGCTTCTTGACATTTGTCTCTCTCTCTCTCTCTCTCTCTCTCTCTCTATATATATATATATATATATTTGTTTAGTTGCTATATTTATATATATATGTCTATACATATATATTTGTTTAGTTGCTATATTTAATTTTTGATTCATTATATCATTCTGAACAAAAACAGAAACCAGTAATTTTTTTCCAGGGGGTCTGTCCTCCGAAATACTTGACAGATGCTAAGAAGGGCTGGAATGATTTGCCCCGTGCATTGATCAGTTACTGAAGACCTAGTAGGCTCCAGACAATCAGTGAATCTGTGAACACAACAGACATGGAGTTTCTATTAACAGTAGGAATGCACTACAAACAGTAGAGATAATCAATAAGCATATCATATTGCAAGTTACAAAGTGACCTATGTTATGAAAAATAAAGTAGATGGTAAACAGAAGCAGTTAAGGCTGCATTCCAGCAAAGCCTGAAGGAGACAGGAGACAGGAGGATGTCAGGGTAGGATTGGCAAGGCCAAGTCATGGCCCCAAGGATGCCAAGACACCAAGTGTGCTGACGTAGCAGGAGCAGGGAAGGACAGAGTCAGAAGAGAGGTAGGCAGAGGTCTTTGCAGGCCACTGAATAGCCCTTGGCTTTTCTCTCCAGAGTGAAGGAGAGAGCCAAGTGGAGATCTGAAAGGATTCTATGCAGAAGGAGCAAAAAGGCACAAGCCTGCCTGTAGTGGGTTGAATTGTGTCCCTCAAAAAGATAGAGGAAGTCCCACCCCCCAGGACCTATAAATAGGACCTTATTTGGAAATAGGATCTTCGCAGATCCGATCAGAATAAGATGAAGTCATTAGAGAACCCTCATCCAGTGTGACCAATGACCTTGCAAGAAGAGACACTCAGGAAGAACATCCCATGGGGACAGAGGCAAAGGATAGAATGCTCTATCCTCACACCGAGGAAGGAGGCAGGAAGGATTCTCCCCTGGAGCCTTCAGAGGATCCTGGCCCTGTCAGCACCGGGACTTGGACGTCTGGCCTCTAGACTCCAAGAGAGCACACTTCTTGTAAGTCCCCCAGACTGTGGCATATTGTCACGGCAGCTGTGGGAAACCCACATGTGATCTGGGAGCACAGGTGCGGAGGGCCGATGGGGGTGGGCAGAGGGGAGGGGAGAGCTTCAGGGGCCCTGGTTCGCGGGGACGCTGGACAGCTAGCGGCCTGGGCTCCCTGGCTGTCTGTGCCTGTGAAGTTCACGGAAGGCCAGGCCGGGTGGTCTGTGTTTTCTCTGGCCCCCCGCTGTCGGGTGGAGCTGCTCAACGGTGGAGCATTGCATGTAGGCACCAGTGGGGGTGTTCCAGGTGAGTGAGGGGCAGTGCAAGGCGGGGGCGGGGATCCGCGAGGAGTGACCGTACTATGTCCCCAGGGGTACAGCTGGGCACGAAAGCCAGGGCCTGAGAGAGGGCGAGGGCCCTGGAGAAGCAGTGAACTCTGAGTCCCCCTAAGTTAGCTTTCATTGTTCTGGCTCCTGGCATAGTACCTCATGTATAATTTTTGTCCAATAAATCTGAAATGGCAATAATAACAGCCCCAAAGCTGTATTTCTCACAAAATTAAAGTTCTGGGTTTAAATGCTATGGAAAAAGGTAATTTTTTTAGACCAGGAAAAAGCCTTAGCCAGCATCTCGCCAGACACGCACACGTGTTTAGATGGGGCGACACTTAGGGTCAGCGTGCTGCCCGCGATCACGTGGCTGCTAGATCCTAGAAGCAGCAGCGGGGGGCTGCTCGTCGTGAGCTGCTCCCGCCACATCTCTAACTTGCTTCACCTCAAC
Organism: Phoca vitulina; assembly: GCF_004348235.1. Lineage (NCBI taxonomy): Eukaryota > Metazoa > Chordata > Mammalia > Carnivora > Phocidae > Phoca > Phoca vitulina. Next base: position 3,144,623 of record NW_022589708.1, read on the forward strand.
GTGCTGGACACGTGGTTCCCTCAATGGTGGTTAGGACGGTTTGCTCCGCAGAACACATTTTAAGAACCAAACAATATTGGAATAAAAAGGAACCATATTATTATATTATGTTCTGTCTTAACCCGTTTGCCTTCCCGACTGAATTACACCATAAAAAAGCGGGAAAGCAACAATTACGGTCGTGGCTTCCAGTAATGTATGCGAACGCGGAGTCACCAGGTGGCTTCTGGGAGGCGCTGGGTGTGGGGGGACGGGCTGTGGCTCAGGCAGTCATTTGCATTGGAATGTATGCCAGATGCTTGGTGATAATTTATGGACAATGCATTCCCCTGCCTTCCCTTGGTTGTCACACACTGACAGAAAAATATGAGTCCTATGTGGGAAAGTCTGCACCATTGGCCGCAGCGAAAACACGATTTTGTGTTTCAGTAAGCTGCTTCGGAGGGCGCTGGGATTTCCAGCATGGCTGAGCACGTTTATTGTGGGCCTTCAGTACGCTGTTCTCTTGGGCAATTTACCTATTTTGAAAGCGTTAATGTAGCCTCGCTACTTTTATTTTCCCCCGGTTGGAATAATTCAGCTCCAGACACCGTGACCACCAGACTGGAGAGATGGGCCCTCATTTCCGTCCCACTGAAGATGGCAGCAACATGGAACCAGGGGCCTTTTGTGGTCGGCCTCCCGGGACCGCTCCCGTGGGGCTCTGCTTATGCCTAATTGTGGTTCATCCACGGGGTCTCCGAACAGGGGACCGTTGCTATTTCATTGGCCCCAAATGTCTCTTTCTACTGGATGGTTAACACTGGGACCCCTGGTCCCACTGCCTGAGGCTGGCAATCCAGTGTCTCATTTACTGTCTGCAAAGAGCTGGGGGGGGAGAGAGAGGCTGGATCACATGATGCCATGGAAGCTCCAGATCCAACGCGTACACAGTCTGTCCATTTTGATGCTGGACTTTGAAACGCCTTCTACGTCTTTTCCCATCTCCGCCTCCGAAACATGCCTCAAACCGGTCCCATGCCTTTTCTGGTCATGCTTGCTGATTGGAGGACTCACATTCTCAGACATGAAAAACCCCACCCCGATCTAAATCAAAACCTTCCTCTTCCTTCCTGTTCAAGCATCTCGGCTTCCCAGCTCAGGGACCCCTGAAATCCTGGGGTTGGCATATGACCCTCCACTCCTGGGCATCTGTCTTTCCCTTTGCTAGTCTGGCTGCTTCTGAAGAGAAGGGAGAAAGTCCCACTTGAACACAGTTCATAATCTGGTTGCTTATTCTTTCTGTTTGCAAATGTCTGGACGGTGGGCGTTCCTCTGGATTCTGGATTCAGGGGCCCCACCCTCCGCTGAAGACTGTCTCCTGGCATGTCCTTTTCCCTGCAGCCCTCCTGGGAGAAGTCTTTGAGCCGTGCTCCAGCTCGGTGACCTGCCCTGGTATCCATCTGGATAATGAGGAACCTCGGCACCCTCCCCCGCCCAACACCAAGTTCGGGAAGAACAAGGGTCTCCCACTTCCACCCTGTCTTTTGCTCCTGCCATCGTGGGCTGCTCCGGCCGTTCTGCCTTCCTGCCTCTTGAGGTAAGACTTGATGGTTTCTTTGCTCAAATATGCCCACCAATGCCAGGGGATGACTCTCAGCCCCCTGCCCCCCCCGGGAGCTCCTGGATGTGCACTTCTCAATCCAGTGCCCGTCTTACGAGATTTTCCAGAAAGGCTCCTTTTCTTGAGAGCACATCTTGTTGCTCACAGATTCTCCTGGGCATCCATCACTTGACTGGGGAGAACAGATGCCATAAAACCCAAACTGGACCAACAACTCTCTGCTTGGGCTTGTGTCAGCCCAAGAGTCAGCCCTTGAATTCCCTTTTACATTGGCCGGCAGTGGGCAATGGGCAGAAGGTCTCAGAAAGGACCTTCTGCAAGTCCTGTGGTTTTCCCCCCGAGTGATGAGGGCAAGGCTGTCCTGTTGTCCTGAGGCTCTGAGGCCCTGGGCCAGTTCCGTGTAATATTCCATTACCCTGACTTCAGCTCGAGCTGGGTCGGTTGCAGGCAAAGGAGTCCTGACATGTACATCTCCTGTTTCTCCTTTATTCCCGAGGCCTTGGGATCTCCTGTTTATAGGAACTCGCTTCTGCCCCGGAAGGCCCCTGTAAATGCCAGGTTTATTACCGCTGTGTTTCAATTCCCTCCCAACCACTTGGCACCCCCTAGGAATTCCCCTCTGCTTACACAGAGGTCCCGAATATTCTCTTTCCCACTCCTTGGCAACAAGGGCTCGATGAGTGTGCATGAAGAGGCAAGTCAGCACAGAAATCCGTGCGCTGCCATCATCCTGAGGTACGCAGGCCAGTAATTTTCCACCTGAAAGTTCATGACCACTTTTCACTCCTACCGATGGCGAGACCATTTTCCCACCCACAGGGCAGAGTGTGCATCCGTCTCTACGAAGACATAGAGACACAGAAAGGTAGGCTCTATCACGCGGTCAGCAAGACGATGAGGGCTCTCCAGGAAAGGGCAGTGAGTTTCCAGCAGCTTGAAATTCAGAAGAAAATGCTTTGGGACAAGCCCCTCAAGCAGACACTGCAGTGCGGCTGTAGCAGCGTCCCCCGGGCCCGGGTACGCCCTTCTCCCAATCTCAGACTCCTGCCCACTCCAAAGCCGCCACGATCCTGACTTTTATACTAATTGCTTGTATTGCTTTTTTATTATTATACTTGAACCTGGTATGTCCTAAAATCTATGTACTCCTTGCCACCCCATCCCATCCTTTTTCTTCCAGTGTGTCTGTTGAAGAATGTGGGCCGTCCGTCCTGCGGCGTTTTCCATAGACTAGGTCCTGCCGCTTGCTGACCGCATGTGGCCGTTACCCCGTGTCCTCCACGTGCAGCTAGATTCGAAGGTTTGATCAGATTCGGGTCTGATTCCTTTGGAAAGACCACAGGTAGCAGTGCGCTCCCTCATCAGGAAGCCCTCCCTGTCTGATTTTCACTCCTTTTTGACAAAAACAGCTTTCAGTGCTCCGTGCCTCGATCCATAGAATCTTTGGGTATTGGAAAATAGTTCTCTTCCCCCATCATTTCGTTTTCATTTATCAGCTGGAATAAATCTCTAAGAAGACCTTTCCCCTCATCTAATCTTTACTTAGGTGTGTGTAATTGATTAGGTTAAGCATGAGAAGTACTCGATTCTTTCCTTTTATTCACTGAGGTTTCGAGATAACGAGCTCATTAATCATCCTCCTCAAGAGTGACCAGTTTGGTTGTTTAAAGTACCATTATAATCACAAAGAGGTAAGTCTATGTGATATATGTCAGTCTTTGCCATTTCTACCCACTGAAACTCAATCCTCACCCTTCTGGCTGGTGGGAAATTTGTTGAGCCGGCTTCCTTAATTCTTTTGCAATAAGCCTAAGTCGTCTTTTACTGCTTCTTAATTTTCTGGCATGATAAAATGTTTTAGGCTAATTGTATTAGTTTCCTAGGGCTTCGAAAGCAAGGTGCCATGAACTGATGGTTCAGAGCAGCAGACGTTTACTCTGAGTTCTGGAGTCCAGAAGTCTCAAGCCAGGGGTCGGCAGGGCCATGCTCTCTCTGAAGACTCTAGGGGACAATCTGTGGCGTGCCCTTTTCTTAGCTTCTGGCATGGCTGACAGGCACCCCAACCTCTGCCTCAGTGTCCTGCGACGTCTCCCTGTGTCTCCACATCGTCTGCCTTCTGGGAATGTCTGTCTCTGTGCCTCTTCTCTTCTGTAAGGACACACGTCACGTTGCGTCGGCCCACCTGACATTCTACTACTTAGCTTGTGGCATAAAAGGGAGACACACGTCTCCGTCCATCTGCTCTCACCCTCCCCCGTTTGGGAATTGCCACATGCCGCATGGTGTGCTAACTCCCTCGAATGTCCAGGGAGCACAAACATGAGCGCTGAGAAGGCACTTCCTTGTGGAAAGCCCAGGGAGAGAGCGAGAGAGGAGTGGCAGGCGTTTGAGTTGAGGAGCTGTCAGCCGCCGGGGCTTGTGATGAGGCTGGGAGACTGGGAGGCTTCGCACAAGCACACCCAAAACGGGGGTCTGAGATGCGCTCCATTATCAACCCAGAAGTCGGTGGTACGGAACCGGGAGGGCAGCTGTGCCCCCTTCAACACAAATCTGTCACCCCCACGTCCAGAGGGGTTTCCCTGGGTGCAAAGGTTGGGGGGGTGCATGCCCATGCCTTGGAGGGGCGTGTCCGGAAACTGATGCCCGTCCCATTGCATGAGCTGGAACTCAGTGACTCACCGGCACATTGGAACGTCCTTGGGGTGCTCAGCCGGCCGGTCCTGAGCTTCCCCCAGCCACTATGAAGGGAGGGAGACTGGAGCATGGGGTGTCAGGACCTGCGTTGGAGGCAAGCGGGGAGGAGCCATGGCTGTGGCCGTGAGGGCGGAGGCCAGCTGGCTGCAGGCCCGAGGGAGTGCGGGGCTTCCATGCTGATGGCTCCCCTCTTCTCGTTCGCTAATGGGGTTTCGACGCAGAGGAGTTGGGACTCTTTCTTTTCAATATTCAGGCCAATCTCCTGCCTGGATGAGGCCCCTTCCCCTCTTGGCCAGTACTTCTGGCTCCCATTTCACCAAATGGCCTGAGGCCACGTAGATAGCCACCGTTCCCAAGCTTTACAGACAAAGAACAAGAGCTTACAGACAGTTCTACCCAGGCCAGTTTGTCAAATAAATTTGCAGTCAGGTACTTCCAGGAAGCCACTTAGCTCCGTCACACTGGCGGGCGCCACCCCGAGCCCAGCGCGTGGCTCCAGGGCACATTCGATGATAGACTGAGGGTCGTTCAAGTCCATGTTTGCAATCACATTGGAGACGCAGGACAGGCTTTCCCAGTGACCTCTAACCGGGAGCCCAATGGAAGCAACCAAGCAACAAGCAAGCACGTGTGGATGCGAGAGGCCGGCTAAGGTCTGGGGTCCCCCAGGGGTTCTGCTGGCAGAAGAGTAGACAGGTCATTCTCTGAAACTCGGAGCCCTCCTCCAACCAAACCAGGTCCTTCAAGAACTTTAGGGTTCAAGGTGGCCTCCGACCAGGCAGTAAGCACTCCTTCCCTTGTGTCTCCCAGTGAGTCTTCCTCATTCAGAGCTTCCCCAGTGGGAGGGGGCACAGGTGCAAACCCAGGAGGCTAACCCGAATTCCTGGTACATAATAAAGGCTTAGTAAATGTGGCCATTCCTGTTTTGTCTGTTTCCTATCCAATTTTATCATAAGATTCCCCAGGGCAGAGCCCACGTGGCGTGCTTCATTGTCCCCCTCCCGGCACAGTGCATTGCACACAGCGGACCCTACAAAGTACTTTTTGCTTAGCTAATGGCGGGAATGTAGGAAGCACATCGTTGGCAACATTGCTAGTCAGCTGGCTGCACGCATCACAGCATCGGGAGGGTGCACGTGCCCGTGTGCACACGCGTGTGCCTGTGACTTTGGGGAAAGTTACCTCTCTGTGGCTCGGTTCCATCATCTATAAAGGCTGAATTACGATACCTATGAAGTATTTTGGATAATCCCCGGGATACCTTCTATTTTCCTTACTCAGTTTTGTGTCCTTGAGGGAAGCAGCAGGGTCTCATTTCTCCCTGGGTTCTTGGGAGCAGCTGAACCGATGCCCAGGGCCCTGAACAGAGCAGAACTCCTCCGTCGCTGTCGGCCGTGGCCGCCTCTGCACGTGCTGCATCGGCAGCATCTTAGAGACACCAGCTATCGGGACTAGGGTAGAGGTGGTGCTCGCTGGTGTCTGGCTCTTCTGTCCTTCTGCACACAGAAGGCTGCCCTTCCCAGACACGCGGAAGCTGGCGGGGCCGTGTGGTGAGCTCCAGGCCATGGGCAACGGGTGGGAGGGCGGCGGGAAGCCGCCGAGTACTTGCAGGTGTCAGGCCCTCCACTCCTTCCTGCTGGCAGGGAGCAGAAGGCCACGCGTTTCGGGCTGTAGGGACCTGTCAGCTTTCCCCTGCAGGATTCTCCGGAGCTGAGCCCACACCAACCGTGTGTCCCAGGAAACACAGTCTTGCTGTGTTCAGTCATCATGACTTAGTAACGACCATAGTGTGACCTGGCCCAGTCTGACTGCTACACCTGGAAAGGAACACGCCTGTATGTGCATGTGCATACACACACGCACGTAAGTACATGCGAGCACACACCTCTATGTGGGTCATGTGCACATGTGTAAGTGCATGCGCACACAATGCACACATACATACACACACATGCACACATGTGCACACACACACGTAAGTACATGCGAGCACACACCTCTATGTGGGTCATGCGCACATGTGTAAGTGCATGCGCACACAATGCACATATACATACACACACATGCACACATGTGCACACACACGTAAGTACATGCGAGCACACACCTCTATGTGTCATGCACACATGTGTAAGTGCATGCACACACAATGCACATACACACACACCCACACATGTGCACACACACGCACGTAAGTACATGCGAGCACACACCTCTATGTGGGTCATGCGCACATGTGTAAGTGCATGCGCACACAATGCACATATACATACACACACGTGCGCACATGTGCACACACACATGTAAGTACATGCGAGCACACACCTCTATGTGTCATGCACACATGTGTAAGTGCATGGGCACACAATGCACATACACGCACACATGTGCACACACACGCACGTAAGTACATGTGAGCACACACCTCTATGTGGGTCATGCGCACATGTGTAAGTGCATGCGCACACAACGCACATATACATACACATGCACACATGTGCACACACATGTACACCTATATGCACATACACACATGTACACATGCACGCACCTACACACATATGCGCACACACCTGTGCACACACACAGATACATGTGTGCGCACACACACACATACACACACGCACACACAATTTATAGACCAGGAAATTACAACTGAGAAACAAGAGATTCTGACCTACTCACGCTGAGTGATTGATCTCGTGCCAGGACCCAGATTCTCTCCATCCCCCACCGGGGAGCTCTCTGCCTCCCTTCCCTTCCCTGGGGCTGCCTCCACTGGAGGGCCCCTTCATGTCCATCCCCTTGGTGTGTGGCACTCCACCTGTTTGAGCCATGATTCTCCTTCTGCCCAGAGTGCAGGTCCTCACTCCCATTGCTTATGTCAATTCAGGCTCTGACATATTTGTCCTTCTCTTCTCAGCATACACAGAACTTCTCTGAGAAGCACGTTTAGCCCCCTAAATGCTGGTGAGGGGCTCCCCCATGCTCCCCCTCAGCTATCCATAGCCCCCCCAACATAGGAAAGTCCACACTGATGTGTATTTATGCATCTCAAACTAGGCAGAGGCCACGCCTGCCTTAGGTCACTGTGGCATCCCCTGGCCTGGACCCTGCACCTGTCCACGGTGGACGTCCCATGGATGTTTGCAGAATGAATATATGAAATATTATAGGCACCACTTAGTAAGTGCTTATCAAGTGCCAACTTCTGTGCCTCTTCACATGAACATGTGAGGTAGATATTTGTCATATTTAAAGATCAGGAGAACTCTTCAAGTCTAGAGCGATTTAAGATCAAAGATCTAAGATTTAAAATTTAAAAACTTCTTTAATCCTAGAGAGATTAAAGATTTACCTAAAGTCCCCCAGTCAAGAAATGGTGGTGACCGGACAAGGGCCTGCCTTGGTCTCACGCCACCAGCTACCGGCGGCCGAGCGGAGAGCGCACGGAGCTGGCGTAGACGTGGCTCCGGGAGGCGGCCCGGACAGCCTGCCGTCCAGCTGACGTTCCCGAAGCCTGGACAGGGACTTGAAGAAGGCGCGGCTCAAGTCCTATTTGTCCGTGAAGCCTTTCTGGCCCATCCCAAAGCACACTGACCTCTCTTTGTCAGTATTCATCATGTACCTTTCATGACTCCTAGTTTTGCCGTCGGTTATCTCCTGATCGAGGAAGGGATCCTGGAAGAGAAAGGTCTACACCAAAAAACAGCCGATGTGCTTGGGCTCGTTGGCATTTGGGAGAGCTCACGGGCGGCCCATGAGCTCTCCCTCTGGGGGAACAGTGGGTCAGGGTGATGTCGGGACGCCTGAGCCTGAGGCCGTCACCTGTGCCCACCAGGGCGGGACGGGCTGGCCACACCTGCCCGCGGGGGCCCCCCGGGGCGCTGCCCTCAGCAACATACCGTCACCCGGAGGGCACCCCGCGTGTCTGCCGTGGGGCTTCTGAATGACCTTCTGAGGTTGGAAACAGGATTCCTAAGATTCTATCCAACACATATTTGTGTAATACTAAGCACCCAAGGGCTCCTTCCCAGGATCGGACACTTCTGCCGCCCGTGCGGCCGGCCGTCAGCTCCTGGGCTGTGGTCGTCCCGGAGGCAGCAGTCCCAGCAGCCTGCAGCGCGGTGGCAGGAGACAGGGGACTCTTCACGCCCGGCTCCAGCCGTGGTTGGGGGCTCCACACACGTTCTCACGGGTCCACACGGCCATAAAGGGCTGGGTAGTAAATACTCTGGGCTTTGTGGACCCCATGGTTTCTGCCATAACCTCGGTCAGGTGGGTGGGAGGCAGGATTCTAGCTCGAGTGTACCTGAATCTAAAGCCCCTGAGCTTTTTTACTATCATTACCCCGACTTAAAAGTGATTGCTTACACGGACGTGCCGATACATGCCAGACCTTGTTTTCACACTCTTCACGACTCACATGTCAAGAATGTAACTTATTTAACCTTACTTCTGAGGTAGGAATGCCCTTTGCCTCCATTTTAGAAATGGAGAAACCGAAGCACAGAGAGCGCTAGTCTCTTGCCTAGGGTCACACAGCGGGCTGTGGTGGTGCTGGGAATTGAACCCAGGCAGGCGGCCTGCAGGGGCTGGGCTCCCAACGGCTATGCTAAAACACGGGCGGACCAAACATCTGCAATAAGATGTTGTATAATTCAGTGTTAAGTTGGGTGACAAGGACCCAAGTGGCCGCAAAGTCCATGAGGAACAGAGTTGTCCAAGCAGTCCTCCTGCGTGAGGGGGCAGGTGTGGGAGCCCGAGGGCCTGCAGTTGGGGGCAGCAGGGGACAGTGCCAGGCTCCACGGGACGGAGTTACTCGCTCCGTAGGCAGATACCTTCTGTTTACCCATAACCGAAATTTATTGAGCCCTTACAATGTGACTTACCTCATTAAGCACTTCCCCTGTCCTAAAAGACAAATTAATCTGCTTTACTACATAGATAATCAGAGAATATGAAAACTAAGCATGGCTTTAAAAACCATCTAGAGAGTTCCAGCCCTCCTGAAGGAAAGACTGGCTTGGGACGCCGCGGGAAGGCATACGGCCTCACAAACCCCGCCGTCATTTTCTGGGACGCTTCTCGGGTAAGACCCTTCCTTGTCCAGGAGGCAGAGCATCCAGTTCAAAGTGGCCGACCCGGAAAAGGAGAGCTTATTGGTCACATACTGAAAGATCCAGAGTTGTTCCCTCAAAGCAGAGCCCACTGTCCCCATGAGGTGAGCATGGTGCTGACGTCCCAGAGTGGGTGTGTCCACCCTACTCAAAGGTCCTGGGCTGGGGCCTCATCCTTCACCTCCTCATTACCTGCGCCCCAAATGCCCTGAAGCCTGGAGGCAATGAGTGCAGATCCTCTGAAGGGAGTGGTCCTTTTGTCCCCCACCCGAACACTCTAAGATTCCTGCCCCCGCCGCCCAAACCTGCAGGGGAGTCCACTGGGCCTGGCCCAGCATCTCGGGAGGGCATCCCTACCAAGTGAGGGGTCCTTGGGGCTGAGAGGTCTCCCCCTGAGACCTTCACCACCCCCCTTTTAAAACGGGGCCCAAGGACCCTGGACTGGGCTGCCGAGGTGGGGCAAGGGGTGGGGGCCGAGGCGTGTGCGCACGGGGCTCCGGTGCCGCGCGCGTGTGTGCGGGGCCATCCGGGTGCGGGACGGAGCCCCGGTGGGAGAGGACAGGAGGCAGGCTGCCGGCCCGGCACGGGAGCCACATCTCCAGCGGGGCCGACGTGCACGCCGAGGAGTCTGGGAATTTGAGCCTCGACGTGTAGCCCCAATAAAGGTCCCCTTGCTAAGAGCAGGGGGATAAAAGTGATTGTATTTGGCCATTTTGGGGCTTGGCTGATCCATATGGTGTTTGAGGCTCCATCTTGCTCTTCCACGAACGCAGGTAAATACTTCTTTCTTGCGAAACACGGAGAAAGTCCGTGAAGTGCGGAGAGAGCAGGTGTGCACAGAAACGGTGCAGCCCTGAATCTTAGAGAATGAGAGACGTTGGTAGAGAAGGAACGGGAATGGAAGGGAGGAAGGAGGGAAGAGGCAGGCTCACGTGGATGAGGGGCTGGGGGTGGCAGACACACGGGGGGCCGGAGGGGTGGCGGAGGCACCGGGGGGCCGGCATTACCCCTCACTCCTGGGGGGGGGGGTGGGAGACTGCTTCTAATGTTCTCTGAGAAATGCAAGGAAATTTAACAATCACTGTCAACCTCCTTTGGTTAATGTACTGTTTTCTTTGAAGGCTTCTCCGTTGTTTTTCAAGCTGTGGACTGCTGCCCATTCATACGTGTAGAAAGAAATTAAGTGCTATTTCTAATAGGTAGGATAGATTGGCAAAGCATAGACAACAGCCCGTAGGAAGTGTTGCTTCAAGAAATTTATTTCTGCCGAGGGAGTGTACATATGTACGGGGTCGTGATGTAAAATGTTTTTTCTGACTTTAGGCTGTTGTCAGAAAGTTTGCAAGTCCCTGTGCTCGCTCTCCTGTGCAACATGCTCGTATTTATTTGTGCTACATGAGCATTAAGTGAAATAAGATGCATAGAATTCCAGCATAATGCCTGGCATACAGGGACCCTCGTCACTTTCACGCCAACCTCTACGGTGTGGGAATGTGTCCTGGAGGTTAATTCTCAAGGCCAGTAGCAACCGAGATGAGCCTGGAATTCATATTTCTATCCTCAGTCCCAGAGCTTTTCTGAAGTTCTATACCCCTTATGAGAGAGGTTTGACGAGCTAAGAAGTTGTCAATACTTCCCATGTGATTTTAAAGGTTTACCTCAATACCTGATACACAGAAAAAAAAAAAAAATCTTAATTCTAAATGATTCCATATAGGAACATTTTTCACTTTCTGTTGGGGTAGAAAGTACAAACATTTTAAGCATATGGCTTGATGAATCTTTGCTTTTATAGACTGCCGAGCAAACACCACCCAGATCAATCAAATCTCCCAGAAGGATCTTGGATGCCCCTTCCAGTTAATACACTTTATTACCGCAGACCAGTCTTGGTTTTTATACACATGGGATCACACAGTATGAACTTTTATTTTTCACTCAACATTTGTTTATGAGATTCATTTTTGCCGTAACCTTGTGCAGTGGTTCCTTCTGTCTCATTGTTGTCTCGTGTTCCATTGTATGAATATAACCTAATTTGTGATCCATTATAACCTTGATGGATATCTAGTTTGTTTCTAGTCTTTGCTACTATTTATCTGGTCTTTGCTATTAAAAGAGCTGCCGGGAATGTTCTTGTACCTGTGTTTTTGTGGAATTAAGTGCCCACTTATATTGGGTATTTACCCATGCCTATAGAAGAATTTAAATAATTAGAAGTTTGTATATAACAGAGTTCATCAAAATGTTATTTGCACTAGAAAAAGAAAGAAACAACAGAAATCAACAGTAAATATGTAGTCTTGGGAACTAGTACTTATATATGGATAAATGCCAGTTTTAATTTTTATTCACACCATTTACCAAAATGAAATCATCAAATAAATAAATAAAACCACAATAAAGTTTAAGAAAACATAAGCAATACTTCTGTCTGGGCAAGGAAAGAATTCCTAAAAGTGAACATTTATTAAATAAACCACAGTGGAAAATAAAGAAAATGTTTGGGCACATGGCAATTTTAAACCTCTGAAGATCCAGACACATCATGAACTAAATTACAACTGCCATAATATTTCAGAATAATATTTATAACAAGTACATCATATCGGGTTAATAACCTTACTATAAATAGAGTTCACATAAAATTTGGTGAGAAAAACATTAGTGACCCAAGAAAAGAGTTCACAAAACTGTAGGAATGGATTTATAAAAAATAAAATACACGTGTTTAATGAACATGAAAACATTCCAACGTTACTGGTAATCAAAAAAGAGCAAATGGAAACATGGGACATCACTTTTCACACATCACAAGGCACAAATTTTTTTGTTTTTAAAGATTTTATTCATTTATTTGACAGAGAGAGAGATAGTGAGAGCAGGAACACAAGCAGGGGGAGCAAGGGAGAGGGAGAAGCGGGCTCCCCGCTCAGCAGAGAGCCCGATGTGGGGCTCAATCCCAGGACTCTGGGATCATGACCTGAGCTGAAGGCAGACGCCCAATGACTGAGCCACCCAGGCGCCCCCACAAGGCACAAACATTTAGCCATCTTAACACCGAGAGCTGGAGAGAAAGCAGAGAGAGCCCTTCTGCTAAGCTATCGGGAATGGCTCGTCCAGGAAGCAACTCAGTACTATTCATACAAAACTTTAAAACATTTAGTCCCTTTGAACTTGTATTTCTACGTTCAGGACTCCATCCCTTGGGAATAATGCAAAATAGAAACAAAAATGTGTGTCTAACACATTTATCAAAAGATTATCGTGGCAAAATATAAGGGAAAAAGTGATACTTGTCAATCAGAAAAAAAGAGAAAAAGGGCCATGTGACCTTATAAGGTGACCTCATGGAGGATGAGGTCATGCAGAGCAAGGGCAACCAGCCCAGCGGCATATCCACTGCACCCTCGGGACCGGCATGAGCGGCCTCACTGGGCAGGACAGACTGGGGACAGCAGGTGCTCCGCGGGGCCCCACTGTCCGTCCATCACGCTCCCCAGCAGGAACAATGGTCTGGTCCACGTGGATGGTGTCTGCAGAAGCCTGGATGATCCCGGGGTGGTGCTGAGGGTGGGGGTGGCCTAGGAAACAGGGGGAGGTGGTCGTGCCACCTGCACCTGACGCAGGGAAGCCTCTCACTGCTTCCCAGGCCATGAAGCTTGCTGCGGATTAACCACGTTGAGCTAGGTGTGTAGTGTTTGCGGGTCACACCTGCTGGGGGTCAGGAAGAGCTGGACAAAGATACGGTCAAAATCAACAGATCAATTAAAGTCCTTACAAGACACACAAAAAAAGTGTCGGACCAAACACAACAAAGGGCTAGACATTATTCTTTGGCAGGTGGGAGAATCAGAAGCAAAGTATTGGGTAGGTTCTCTTCCTGCAATCCTATCTTTAATTTCATGTTGCACTGAGCTAAGAAAATGTTCTTGGTACCCAGAGGAGAGAGAATGGAAAGAACGCTGCTTCGTAACTCACGCTGAGATTAAAAGGGAACGGCAGGAAACTGGGGAGACCCTGCTTCTCTGTGGGTGCCCTTTGCTTGAACCAGGCTGTTGGCACCACTTTACGTCACTTGAAGTTCTTTACAGAGTTGAGTCAGTGACAAAAATCTGCCAGACTTTGTAGCAGTTTTGTAGGTTCTTCAAAGATGTGCGCAGAGGTAGGAATACCATTTGTAGTCATTTCATGTGGGTTACCCTCTTTATCCAGTGCACAACCCCAACCATCCCGATTCTCATTTCATTGGAGAGTAACTGATGCTTGGGAAAGTCATCCGCCACAAGACCAGAGCCAACACTTTACCCAAATCCAAGGACCACTGTTCAGAATGCACAATGGCCCTGAAGTTGCATGTGGCTCTCTCTGATAGCCCCCACCAACCAGAAGTAACCGGTAAAACGAGGTGCTCAAAACTAGGTTCTTGGTCAGCTTATTCGAGGGTATCACCTTACTTACATCTGTAAGGGAAGGAAGATTTCTGTTCTACCCTTTGTCTTCCCATATTACAAAACATAATTTATGTTGCAAGTAACTTACCATTCATATACAATGTACTCAAGAAATAAGTCATCCTTTTAGGGTTCAATATTTTTAAAATGTTAAGTAATGTTATCCAAATATATTTTATTTAGTATTGCTATCTATTGGTGTGATACAGTAGTCACGTCAAATGCTGCCGAAAGTATATGTATAAAAATAGTTGTAAGTTCTTTTAGGTATAAAAACAAAAAGATAAACCACAAGAAAGTTCTCTAGATTGAATTAAAACATTTGGAAGCCTCTGGTTTTCCCTTTTGGGCAAATTTACAGATTTGATATCTTGAAAATTTTCTGCTGTAAAATACCCATAAGTTATCAAGTAAAAACCACATCTTTTTAAGTTCATAATAAGTTTGCAAGAAAGTAAGAGAAATCCTCAAGGGATAAAACAAAATGGCGCAGGAATCTAGTGGTGAGCCAGCTATGAATAATGGTTCACCGGAGGCAAATGCCCGTGTCCCCAAACCTTGTGCTTTGGTTCTAAAATCCACAAAGGAGCAGAAGAAAATAGCTGGGGCTCTTGGAAGGCTAGAGTCTGGCTGGGCCTTTTCCTGTAGCCAGAAACTCCAAGAGCCATGCTCAGCAAGAGGATGAACGCAAGAAACTATCTGTCCTTCAAAGGGACAGAAGGTCAGACACAGAGATTGACAGCAAACAAACAGGTGATGATTCAGACACACACAGGCACAAAATCCAATGCTGGGACTATCAGACACAGAGACCTTATGTCAAAGTCTGTGCTTGGGGGAACCCAAAGTAAAAGAATGACAAGGTTAAATTTATTCCAGAAACACAAATTTGGTCTAACATTTGGGAAAATCAATTGGTGTAGCTTGCCATATGAGTAAATTAAACCAGAAAATCCAAAGATCATGGCAGTAGATGCTGAAAAATATTTGATAAATGTTCACATCCCGTCAGCTTAAAGCCATGAGCATAGTGAGATTTAAATGGGATCTACTGAATTCTTTGAGAAGGCACGATAACAAATGGTAGAATTTAAAATGTTCCCTTTCAAAAATCATTAAGACAACGTTGTCCTTATACCACGTACTGTTGGTTCTAGAGAATTCAGTACAAGGGAAAAAAAAAGAGGGAATGAGAATTTGAAAGGAAAACACAAAAATCCCACGACTTGAACACTATCTACAAAGAATCTCCCTCTAAATCTCTCTGAGTTATTCAGATTAATAACAAGGTTTAACACAATTGCTGGATATAAAATAACTGATTAAAAATCAATTTGATTTCTATACCCAAAAATGAAGAGAAAAATGGAATTTTTATAGACAGGTGTTATTTACAATAGCAACAAAATATACAAGGTGCTAGGAATGGATGTAACCAAGTATGTTTAAGATCTCTATAGGGGAAATTATAGAACTTTATTAAAAGACATTTTCAAATCCCCTGAATAGATTGGGAGATATGCCATATTCATGGATGGAAGAACTCAGTATATTAAAGATGTCCAGTCTTCCCAAACTTACCTAAATTTTAACAAGGTGTTTCATTAAGCTTGTCAAGCTGATTCTAAAATGCGTAAGGAATAGGGTTACGAGTATTCACATGTTCCTGTTGAGAAAGGTGAAGTAAATGTTTCACCAGACAGTGAGATGTGTTAATAGAATAGAATACTCCAATGACATGATAAATAGAACAGTGAAAGAGAGGAGAGCACATTTATCCATGCAAACAAGATTTGCTCAGCTCATTCAAGCAGTGGGGAAAAGCCAAATATTCAAATCATGCTTCCAAAAGAATAAGAAAAAACGGAACTGAGCCCCTATCACGCGCCACACATAAGCAGGTGAATAAATGTCAAAATGAAAAAGGAAAAGAAAGAAGGAAGGAATGAACGCTTGTGACTTTTAGGCTAGGGAACTTTTTTAAAAAACAAAACAAAGCACAAAACTCAAAAGGAAGTTTGATAGATCTGACTCCATGAAAATTTAGAATTTCTGCTCATTCAAAAGACAACATAAAGAAAATGCGGAGACAACAAATCAGGAAAATCCATTTTTGTAAAGGATCAGTGAACAGAGTAGGTAAACAACTCCTACAAACCAGGGAGGAAGGACCAACAACCCGGGGGCTGAAATGAGCACGAACTTGATTCGCACCTCACAGAGGAGGAACCGCAAATGGCCAGCCACCCTCCGAAGAGCCGCTCTTCCTCGGGAGCTTCGGAGGAAATACAAGGTAAAGTCATGAGATGCTATTTTGCACCCCTGCGTGCAGGAAAATGTTTAGAGTCAATGATACATTGCTAGTGAAATTTTTAATCTGTATACTTACTTGGAAAAATAATTTTTGAATATGCATTACAATTAAGGATGGGCAGAATTAAGAATAGAAATTCCATTCCTGTGTCCAGATTGGTGTGCATGAGAATACGCACGCATGTGTGAGTGATTTCTAAACAGTGCTTTAATGGCTAAGAGTCACTTAGTTGTTAAACTTACATTTTTTAAAGCAAGTCATTTGAAAACAAAAATTCAAAAAAATTACAAATAGTCAAAGTGTCCATGGGCAGAAGCGAAACATTATTATACATGTATTACCATTAAAATGAATGAACTATGAGTGACCTAAGTAGATGACTCTCAAGGACATCTTGTTGACTAGAGACAGAAGGATTAGTGGCTGGCTGGGGATGAGGAGGGGGCGCCAGGGGTGATTCTCTGTGGGTGCAAGGTTTCTCTTCAAGTTCATGAAAATGTCCCAGGTTTAGATAGTGGTGATGGTTTCACAACTTCGTGATTATGCTAAAAACCACTGAATTGTACATTTTTATGGAATATGAATTATATCTCAATTAAGATATAGAATGTTGTGTAAAAAAAAGTAAGTCGCAGAAGAATACAAATAGTGTGATGATGTTTCTATAATGTTTAAATATAAGCTTAATGCAGAAATTTATTATTTAGGCTTACATACGTATGTGGTAAAATCATAACAACAATAAAAAAATGAAACACAGTTTAGGATGGTGGTAAGGCCAGTCGATGGACTTCAAAATATTGAAAATATTGTTCTCTTAATTAAGTTTGGAACTGAGCATACTGATGTCCAGTTATTTATAATTGGCATATATGTTAAATATCCTTTTGTATGTGTGTACTTTGTTGCATAATGTAAAAAAAAAAAACACAAAACTGTTTCTTAAGGTAAACAAAACAAAATCCCATCGAAAACAGGTGAGAAAAGTTGGAAGAGGACAAACAGGATCTACTTCTAGAGTAAGTGTGACAAATAAGAGATGACAAGTGCCTGGCGTATTACTCGACCCATATGAACACGAAAATCAAGACCAAGGTATCCACATGGCAGTGGGTGGAGGCAGAAAGAAGTGAGAGGTCTGCAGGATATTTTGGATGCAAGGCCCTGGTCCTGGACTGCGGCTGGGAGCGAGCGTGGCAAGAACTGCTCATAGGTCTCCAGCCTGCGTAACTGGATGTGTCGTGACCCACTTGCCAAGATAAAGAACACCACAAAATTATGTTTAGTCACCGCAGCTCAATGCTTAACAGTAAGAGATTAGAAACAACAAAAACGGGCAAGTGTAAGACAGCAGTTGAATGAATCATGGTGCATTTACACAGAGGAATGGCATGCATAAAAATTCGTAGTTCAGGAAACTGATGACATTTCAAATTTTAAAAGTAGATTAATGTCTGCGTAGGCACTATGGTTTCCACTTTGCACAATAACATATATATTACTTGTGTAGTTCTCTATATGCATACAACACGTATGTTTTTCTATAGATACACTGAGCGATGGCCAAGTGTCCAACTGCATTAGCAATAGTGGTCCCCCAGTTGGTACAATTATAACTAATTTAAATTTTCTTCTATTCACTTTCCTGGAGTCTAAAGATTTTCTACAATAATCGATGATGACTTCAATAATCGGAACATGCATGTGGCATTTAACATGGCAACTGGAATTGTTGCCAATGTCTTCAAGACGGTGGCGGGACTCGCACTGCGGAGCCGCAGGGGAAGGCGCACGCCAGCGTGGGAGACCGGTGGTGGAGACAAATGTATGTTTGTTATGAAATAATTATGTGGTGGGTGGGGGCTTAAAAGCCTCTCTGGGCAACCAAATTCCAGCTTTCACTCAGACACTTTTAACGCACGAGCATAACACCTTTTCAAGTGCATCCCAGGGTGATGCCAAGTGAGTGCCCAGCACAGCACCTGCGGGCCCAACACCACCTTCAGACAGAAGGCGTCTCTCTATGTTTTCAGAGACAATTTCTTTTCACTGGGGGGGATTACAGGCACTACGCGGATTTTCTCTCCTCCTTAATTGTGGAATGTCAGAGTTCGGCATGTTCTTCCTTGCCTTGCCCTTTTCCGTTCATGTTCTCTATCCTTCTCTCCTGCTCTCCTACTTTTCTGCTTTTGAAAATATGAACATCTTTTGGAATAAATGCTACGTATTGGGGTGTGTCCTGCAGTAGGTTAACCGTGGGGCTACCTGAGGAGTCCCTGCAGAGGTGCAATGCTTCAATCATGGCAGATTTTATTAAATAAAATTCACATAATACAAAATAGCGATGTTTAAAATAGGCAATTTGGTGACATTTCATATACTGTATCTCATGGTAGATATTTTTGGAAAACATTTTGAGGCTTTATTGTTTTAGAGCAGTTTTAAGGTCACAGCAACACTGAGAGGAAGGTGCGGCGATCCCTCCCACCCCCCACCCCCCCCCCCCCCCCCCCAGCCCCCACCCTTGACCCCGACGCCGGCGCGCGCAGCCTCCCCGACTGTTATCATCACTCACCAGGATGGTACAATTTTTACCAAGGATGCATCTTGGAAAGTAGATTTCAAATATGAAAACTATGTTTGCACTGAAATAAGAGCTACCTGCTGCAGAGACACCGGAGATCAGTCTACTTCAGTGGAGTGACAGGTAGGGCGAGCGAGCCTCTCTTCCCATTCACCCCCAGATCACAGATTGCTCCAGAGCTCTAAAAAATATACCCGCATTCGCTGACTGGAATGTAAGCAAAAACTTAAAAAATACATACACGCTTCATCTGGAATTAAAAATTAGAATAAACAAATCCTAGATTACTGTAATAGCACATGAGAAATAGACTAAGATTTTATGTATTAATCCTCTTTCCTGCCAAAATTACGTTTTTTTTCCCCCCTAGAAACCTTCAGCTTTTTCTGATTGGCTTTACTCAATTTTTACCTCTAGCAATGGTTAGAAAACAAACCATCACTTTTCTAGAACTAAATATAGAAATAGTTATTAAATATCTACTAAGTTATACTATCTATCCACTTCATATATATTCTTCCAGAACGCATAACATGGCACAAGAAATAGTCATTTTTTAGGTGTCAGCCTTGTCTGATTCCCCCCCCCCCACAGAGGACTCCAGTTTCCCTACGTCACCCTGTCCCTTCACCAGGCGGCGCAGGATGGATTCTTCTAGAAACCTTGAGGCCAGTGACTTCCTCCAGGGCTCAGGGCTCTGTAACTCATGGTCACATTCCCAATGTGGGTTTCCTGGGTCCCTCTTTCCTCTCCATGCCCCGCCTTCTCCCTGCACCCAACACCCACTGTGTCCCTTCCTTCCCGGTCTTTCGTTGTACCCTCTGAAATGCCCACACCTCGACCTCAAGAAACAAGCCTCTGTATGTCCTCAGGCGTCAGCCCTCCACTCCCTGAACAGAAGGTCCATAAGGTCTCCATGTTTGCAGCCCGCAGATGGTATGACGCAGAACACAAAATAATAATAACAAATATTTATTAACTATTTATAACGTGCCAGCCCTTTATCATTGAAAGGGCTTAATATATCACTTTATTGAGTTTTTCTATAATTACAAAAATGTCCAATTAGAGGACAAAGTATACAAGTATAATCCAAAAAGGTAGAAGAACAATCCCGACGAGAACGTATTGAGCATCTACTATGGGGTAGGTTCCTTAAGAAGGTGGGTCAAGAGTAAAGCGTGAATCAGCAAATGCCCAGGGTGGGTTCGAGGAGCCATGGAGGTGGCTCTCTGAGGATGTGCCATACGGAAAGCCTGCCAGCCCGCAGCACTCAGGATAGGAGGAAAGGTCAGGCGTGGTTTCTCTGTTCCAGAATGACGTCGGCACTCAGTCTCTCGTGGTTGTGGCACCTGACAGTCGCCTAATGGCACAATGTCTGGAAATTCTTGACCTGAGCACTCACAGGGAACTGCTGGTATAAACAAGTTGCATCCACCCCAGGTATTATGCAAACAAGTTCTAACAAGCTGTCAGCTTGAGAGTCAAGGAAAGGGATTCTGGCCCATGTTCCAAACATGCAAAAGCTGAAGAGAGATAGCAAGACGATACTTACTTTGGGGGAAAGTTGGTAATGGGGGTTCTACGATTTACAACAAAGCAGAACCATGAGATTGAGAGGAGTGATGGAAACCCACTGTCCGGACATGTCAGAGGCCCCCGACGGCTGCGTGCCAGGGACTCCCCCAGAACAATCAGGGGCCCACACAGATCTCTCCTGGCCCCTCTCCCTGTCCCACACTCGGGATTCCCTGGCTGGAGCCTCTCTGGTTACCCACCGTGGATGCCAACACAAGCAAAACCAAGAGAACGGGTCTCGAGTGCCCTCGCACTTATGACGGCCACAGCTCAGTGAGCACCTTCACAGTCGCCGTTAAATCCAACCTGCCACATGTACCAGGTGCCTGCCCACAGCAAAGCCCCTCCTGCCATCCACCTGCTCCCACATGCTTGTGCTAAGTGGTCCGTGCCTTTCAAGCAGCCCCATTTCCCTCCTTTGTTTCCCAAACCCTTCTAGTCCATTCTTCCACGTGTCATCCACCGTAAACCTGAGTCTGTGTCCTGGGAACCCCTGTTCCATCCTGAGGACACTGCTGCCCTTTGCCGCCAGGACCAGCGTGTTCTCCTTCTCCGCTCTCTGGCACCTGGTGTCCCTGGGGACCCCCGGGGCTTTGCTGGCACAGGGAAGGGAAGTGCTCCACCCATGGCATTTCCTCCGCAGGGACCCTGGCCCATCTTCCACGTGTCTCAGGGCTGCATTCCAACCTCCTCATCTCCACAGATGCCCAGGAGGAAAGTGCTCCCGCCGTGGAGGTCAAGTCCCACCTCCCTGGATGACTCCCCACCATTGTCCATGGCCGTGCCTGCTTTCACACTGCCCTCTGCTCACTCCGGTGACGTCTCACCTGGCTGGTTCTCTCCCGCTCCCAAGACTGCTCCTTCCCAGGGCCCCCTGTGGGCTCCGCTCGGCGGCTGGTGAGTGCCAGCATGCTCTGCACGGCTGTGACCTCCTCTCGCTCAGCCTCCCGGCATGGCACCCACTTAGATGCAGCCCTGTGCCCTGGGCCCCCAAACTCATCTGCTGTCCAAACCCATCTGGCAGTCTGCTGACAGCTTCCCTGGGGCGGCTGACGGCTCGGTCACACCCCTGGCGTCTAGAATCACTCGCTCCATTCTCCCTCCCCGACCTTCTCTCAGGAGAGGGCACTGCAGGTCCCAGTCACCGTGCCAGGAGCCATTTCTGACTCCCCCCTCTTTCCGAGCACCCGAACCATCACCAAGGGCGACTGACTGAGCCATTAGTTAAAGCTAAAATGAATTATTTTCACACCTTTGACTATTTAATAGATTCTCATGTTACAAAATCCAGAAAACCCAAAAAGTAACTTGGTAAAGTGGGGGTCCTCTCCCCATTTCCCATCGCCCCCAACACAGGTCTGCACTGCTGCCAGCTTTGTGAGCATGCTTCCAGAACGCCTGTGCATGAATACACACATTTCCTTTTTATAAACATAACAGCATTCTATTAAACACCCTGTTCTGTGACTTATGTTCCCACCTTCCACTGTATCCTCAAATGGATCGCGGGCCAGTGTAGACAGAGCTGCCCCGTTCTGGTTCCCGTCACAGAGCGTTCTGGTATGCATTAATACGACCCTTACACCTGCTAGGTTTTACACGGACGTGCCCTGTTTATGAAATGGGCACTTGATTATTATCATTAAAATGTTTTAATTATGATTATGTTTGAAATTATAATCCAGTCTTGATAAGGAACACCATCTGTATATTTCTTTATGAGTTAAGATAGATAGATAGATGAATAGACAAAGTTTGATCAGTCCCAAATTGTTGGCATTCAACTTGCTTCCAAATTTTTGCTACCCTAGGCAAGCCCAAAACGAAGACATTTCAATACATATGATTTCCCATAGGCGTATTTGTTTCTAGTCCAATCATTAATGCGATAAATACCCTTCTAAAGAAATTGCTTCATATATGCACGAGTAATTCCTAGAAGTTAAATTGTGGGTCAAGGACCGTGGGCATTTGCCATTCTGATGGATACAGTGAAACGGCTCGGCGTACTTGGTTCGGTTGGTACCCCCACAGCCCTGTGTGGGAACCTTTCCCGACATTCTGGCAAACACGCTGTGTTACCAAACTTCTTAATCTGAGCCAATCTGATAGGTGAATGATCGTACCACTTTGTGGTTTTAATTTGCATTTATCTTATTATGGGAAAGGTTAAGCAGACTTTGATACGTTCAAGACTTTCTGGCACTTATTTATATTCTTGTGACATTTGTGTTCAGATCCTTCACCCATTTTTGGATTCCTTATTATTGTCTTACAGGAGCCCCTAAGGTATTAAATAAAGACAGGATTAGCACATTATCTGCGGTATTGGCTATGATTACTTCCCCCCACAGAAGTCTGTTTTAGAAAGTCAAATTCATCCATATTTCTTTCATTTTCTCCTAAATTTTATGGTTTCCTGTTTTAATATTGCAATCTCTGATTCAACTGACATTTCAGTGAAAACAGACAGGCATTCAAATTCGTGTCTTCAGATATATTTTCCCGGTATGCCAACCCCATTTACTGATAACCTGTCTTCTCCCCCAGCGAGGTAGAATGCCCACTTGGTAATGCACTATTTTCCCCTGTGTGGTCGATCTACTTCTGTACTTAGCACAACTGACCTTTAGCTATTTGCATAGAGGTTCTCGTCTTCCCTCTAGACTGTGAGCTTCCTGAGGGCGCTGTCAGGGGCGGAAATTTCGTTCCATCTTCCTTACCAGCTAATTGGCTAGCCTGCCTCGTGACATGCATGCAAGGTGAGGATGTGAACTTCTTGGGTCAGAGAACAGCATGCTTTGCTTCTGCTCCACTCCAAGCACCATGGGGGGGGGGCCCGGAGAGGCCTAGGGCACGCTCCCTGTGCAGGCGGTGGTCACAGTTGACTCACGGGGGCTTGGAGAATCCAGCTCTTTTGTAGCAGGAAGTAAGCAAGCCTGCTGTTTGTCCTGGAAGGAGCCGTTGCTTTCTCGATTAAGGTGGTTGTCTGCAAACACATCCCTAGAAAGGCCTAAGTGAAGGGTGGCCACTAGGCATAATTCACTGACCCAGCAAGAGGTGTGGGAGCAGGAGAGAGCCCGGGAAGACCTTCCTTCCCAGCAGAACCACTGGGTGGCTTTTGTAGGTTTGCATTTTTGTGCCCACGGGACCACACACGGTGTCTAGCACAAAGTGAATCCTTGAAATATATTGACAAATTTGCTGGAATCAAATATTTCCTTGGGTCAGTATGAATTTTTCACCAGATAACATAACCAGAAACCAGGTATTCCGTATTATTCCACACTATGCAAACAGTTCCTTAGCCTGTAGACTGGAGCGGGATCAGAATATTGGCTTTTTAAAAATTAATCTAACACTGGACTAAATAGAATTAGTAATGTTTGCCTAATTAAAACTAATTTCCATGAAACAAAATTTGGAGACTGCATTTCCTAGTTTCATTCCCTGGGAAGTGTTCAGCCGATAACTTGGAAAGCATGCACGGGGTTTAAGAGCCCTTAATCTATTTTAAATGGATGTGTCTTATTTATAAAATGGGCACTTGGTTATTATCACTAAAATGTTTTAATTATGCATTTTCACGTTTGAAATTGTAATCCAGTCATGACTAGGAACACCGTCCGGCAAACAAAGCTGGGAGACAAACAGAATTGCCCCCCTACGGAATTAGCTAGAGATTGCAAACAGCATTCAGAAGGCAGGAAAGGGGACTGGGTTAAGAATGTAAAGGGAAGAGAAGAACCAACGGGAAGAGCAGTGAGATGCAACAGCACGTCCTTTCGTTGTATTTAAGGAGGGGTTTGAAGCGGATGATGGGGACTCAATACCGTGAGTGACTATGGAGTTGTGGCTCTCTACCTGAGTGCTGAATCAGAATGGGGGAGCCGCAGAGATGCTTCTGTGGGAGTGAGGGGGACCCCTGGCCACACAGGTGCATGTATCAGAGGTCGCCGGAACTCTGGTCCCGACCAAAGCTCTCAGGGTCACACGCAAAGCAATTTCCGTGTTAACTGCTCAACACCTAACATCCTTCACATCAAATCAAAAGACACCTTAAGAAAGATTCATTTTAAAGCTGCCTCAATGTACCTTGTACTTGTTCTCATGTCTCCCCTTTCTTTCTTGTAAGTGCAAACAAAATTATAATGGATGATAGTTCCGCTTATCAGAGTGAAGTTCAGTTCTTGTTTTTTATTTTTTTATTTTATTTTTTTATTTTCATACCACCTTGTCCTGGAATTTTTCCGAACATGTAATTTGATGTGGTGGGAGATGGTTTGTAAAACTTTTGTGCTCAGAGATGAAAATCACTTTCTCTTCCATATATTATTGGCAAGAAGAGGCTAAAATAGCAGCATTAGGAATTAACATCAACCATTAAGAAAATTAAGAACATGCCAGATGATGATCATAATAACATATAATAATTTTTGTTTCCAAATTATGAGATGATACGGAATAAAAGGTACAAGAAAAAAAGAAACTCCTTAAACATTAATCATTTTATGAAACAGTGCCTTATTATTTAGATAGAAAACCAAAAGGGCAAAGACTTACATTCTAGAACCTTAAACATTAATCATTTTATGAAACAGTGCCTTATTATTTAGATAGAAAACCAAAAACGCAAAGACTTACATTCTAGATAATTCCTAAAATACATTTGATGCTTAATAAATACTGAACATATATTCAGTGATTTTTATATTTTGGATTGAGGAAGATACAAATCCACCTGAGTAGTAAAGGATATTACTCTTTTTCTATTATTCTATAATTAAAAAATAGTGTGACTTTAACCAATGGAACCAAATGGCTATATGCATATTGATTTCCTTTTTAATTCATACTATAAGGGGTATGGGTGCCATGTTGAAATTGTAATACATTCTTCGTGTGTAGAAATTTTAAAATCAGGTACAAGTTTCCCAAAATAAAAACAGAAAATCATCAACTCTCAAAATAGCAGTATATTTCATTTTCTGTTTGCTTTTCAGTAGCAGTGGTAAATATGGCTTTTTAATTCTTACTCTTATACCTAAAAAGGCATTCTTGCAGTAAAAAATGTAATTCTAAGAAAACTTTTATGTAGAATTCTTATTTTTTTCTCTCTTTTGGCAAAATGAGAGGCTGACATCTTAATAAAGAACTAACAAAGGTGAAATACAGGCTGGTGTTTACACTCGAAGTGGTCATTCTTAGAACGAGCTTATCTGAACTGTCATCTCTACCCAACACTCAACAGCCAGCAGGAAATGGCACTAAGAGCATCTTTATTATTTTCTTGTGAACCTCACTAACTCGTATTTCCTCCAGCCAGTTTTGTCGATATCATTTGCTGTAAGCGTCCTAGACAAGGCAAAAAGTATAGTTACTATGTGAGTAGTTAATCGCTCTTCTTAAACATTGTATGTGGGTGCATAGCACAGGTGAGTGGGATTGAAAGATCGAGGTTCTATTCCCACTTTTACATTGGAATCATGTATTTACAGTATCAGCATTACGGGAGAATTATGTATATATTTTACTTGTCCCATAGGCTGGTAAGAGTCAAATGCCATAACATACATGCATATACTGCTAAACTACCCTTACCAGTTATTATTATTGCTTTTTTCTACATCAGTAATTTTTTTTTTTTTCATTCACAGGTAAAGGTACCTGAAGGACATGCTTGGTAGCAAAGAAATCAAGTCTTCTGATCTCTTCACTCTATTTAGATAACTGACCTCTAGGTGCCATTACTAATTTGAGTATCTCTATTATTTGCATTGCCTGAGGACAGACTAAAACAATTAAAAAGAAGATGCAATTTATACATTTAGAGTTGATAAATAAGTCATGAGTGTATAAGTTGAAATTATTTCAATAAAAAATAGCTACATTGGACATTTATTAACTGCCATTTATTACTTATAGTTTAAAAGCATTTTTGTTCTTCTTAGCTTTTAAGGTATATTTTCTTTCCCATCCATACTTTTTCAAATTTTGCTTTTCAATATCCCTGAAGATGACCAGCTTATTCTAAAAATATTTGAGACTGGTAGGTCAATTTAGTGAAGAAATATGATAAAAAGTTTGCTTGCAAGACAAGCAAATCTTGATTGTAAACTCATGTTTACTCCAAAATAATCCTGAGTTTAGATCCTTGTTTGTTTTAATTTTGTTGGTTAGGTAGCTTTCTAAACTCTTAAACGAACATTGGTATTCATTTTTTATACACTAACTGTTCTTGGTAAATAAATATGCAAATTGAGATATAAAATATATTTTAAAATGTGAATGTATTAGCTTGAGACTTTCCCAAGCATAAAAAAAAATAAGTTTTTAAACTGAATGTATCCATTTATTTGTCACCTGAAAATGCCCTGAGTTACTCATTGTCAGTATTTCTTTCTCTTCTCTCAAATTGTTTCTACCAGCTTATTTAAAGTTTTGTGCAAAGCAAATGTATGTTAGGTTGTAACCAACTTTCTGCCTCCACTCTGGCTGCAAGGTCTTGCAGAAAAGCCTGTTTTGCCTTAGGAAGCAGCATCGCCGGGTGGTGGCACCATTCACAAGAACGGCTCACATTTCGCTGTTATCTTTAGGTTGGATTTCAAAACAACTCTAGAAAACAGACTCAAAGGCAAGCCTAGAAACAGCACGTGAACTGCAGAAAAGTAGAAGGTTTCTGACTACAATCCAGTTCCACAAAACACCATAGCATCTGGCAAAAAGCAGAGTGGCTCCTGTCCTACTTACCTCCTGAGCAGTTTACAAGCAGGGCGAAAGCTCACTCCTAGAGCAAACAGTGGGATCAATGAACACGGGCTGATCTTTCCTTCCTAACATTTGCTCTGTTCAAGGACACGCAGCTCTCCTCACCGCTCATACCCCTCCCTCCCAGAAAATATAGCTGTGTCATTTAGAGACTTTTTTTTTTATGTCATTTGCTCATGATCTACAGATAGAGAAGCAGACAATTTTGTTCTGCTCTGACAGAAAGCCACAGTAACAACAAACAAACAACGTTTTCACCCAGTAGCTAGGACACCGAGGGCCAGCACTACCCAGAGCGCCAATCTGGTCGTGCAAAACGTGAGTGTATTATGTTACAGGGCCAAGCATTCCAAGAGAGAGATTCTAAGAAGGAACCTTTTTGTTTTTTTACGGTTCAGTAATGTTATACAGTCATTAATGTATAATTTTTATTTCTATCATGGAAAGTCTATGGGGAAAAAAAGGTTTTTGGGTTTGTTTTTTTTTTAATTTAGAGATACATTTTCAAAATTCAAACACAACAAAATCCAGAGGTGAGTTAATAAAAATTTTAAGTTACTAACTAGAGTCACTTTGTAATTGGTTGTTTATATGTTTAAATTTCTTCAACATAATTACATTTAAAATGAAAATGTTTTGAGTATTGGGTGAACTGTACTTGTTCCTACAACATAAATGAGTATTTTTCTAAAGAGTATTAATTCAGTGCACACATTTTTCAG
Source organism: Phoca vitulina (assembly GCF_004348235.1). NCBI lineage: Eukaryota > Metazoa > Chordata > Mammalia > Carnivora > Phocidae > Phoca > Phoca vitulina. The sequence continues at coordinate 3,172,460 of NW_022589708.1, forward strand.
AATAATTCTTATTTTTAAGTTATATTCAAAGTTATAGTAGTTTGCTCCACCCTATATGCACATGAGATAGTCACTTATTTTAGAAAATCCCTCCTTTAGAAAATCCCTCCTCCCTAATGAATATTTAAGAGACCATTTAAAACATGTAAGTATTTATAGTAAACAAAATAAATACAAAAGTGGAAAGACTTTACAATTTCCAAGGAACCAGTATGATCTATTAACAAATCCTGATTCTTCAGACATTTGGAATGCCATGCATAGATAGTCAGCTATCCAAACAGTAGTTACATTCTCTCATGTCCATCATTCTGTTGCACACAATTAGCATGTTACAAAATTCTTGTGAAATTTCAGTTGAAACATATTAGCAAATATATTGGTGGAAAAAAAAAAAACAACACAGCTATGAAAGTCCAGGAAGTCCTCTTATGAATTCTAGATGAGGAAAAAGGCTGTCTTTGCATGGCTCATTCATCAGAGAAAGAGAAATGTATTAAACGAGCTACTGAAATACATTATTTAATAAAGCAAAATGTGATGAAATCCTGTCACTTTTTTTAAAGACTAACTAGGTCCTCTGACATAAGCCTCTGAGGTTCAAATCTATACCTCCTCCGAAAGCATATTTTATTTTATGTTATTTTATTTTTTCCTCCTAAAGCACATTTTAAATTGAAGCTATTCTGATTGTATAATGTTCCACTTAACTATCTGCTTAGTCCATTTTTAGATACAGTTCATCCAGATAGGAAATACTGTCAAACAACTATGAGGTTAAACAAAACAAAACAAAAAAACCTCACAAGCACTAAAATGTTATCTACTTTTGTCCTCCTCTGTGTGCCTTTCTTCCATGAAACAGAATTAATGCTCCTTACTATTATTTGCATTATTATTATTTGTATTATGGATTTGTGATGCATTTTTAATGTCTACATTTTTATGAAATTGACTACTTTATGAAAGGTAATTAAATGATTCCAGAAAGGACTTTTTGTTTTCAATTAATTGTAAACATCACTACACTCGGACCAGCCAGGACTTTTTGTTTTAATCAAAAAATCATTGTGTATGATTCTATGTAAACAAAACAAAACAAACAAACAAACAAACAAAAAACACTCCATGCTAAAAGGTATGGCCATTTAGTTATCCGTAAAACCAAAGAGAACTTCCAACGAAAGATCTTGGAGCATGAGAAAATATTTCATCCAGGCTGCTGGCTGGCAACAGGCCACGCAAAGCAGCACCCAGCCCTGCGTGGAGAGCAGGTTGGCAGATGTTATTAGCTGACTTTTGCTGAAAAAGTATGGGAGAACAGTTGGAAAATCACAAGGTGTTGGACAAGCTCTAAATAAATAAATAGCTTATTTGGCAGTAGAAAGAGAGAAAGACAATGAGCTCCTTCGTTGAGGAATAAGACAGGGATACTTCTAATTACAGAGTTCCTTACTGTTGGTTTCATGGGCTGACTTCTTAATGAGAATGGAAATTGTACCTCCCACACTTGTGTTTAGAGGTTCTAGGACTTCAGAATGACAATTAGTTTGCAGTTTTGCTCCAGATTTGTGATCTTTCTGGTATGGGAATGCCACCAATGTAGGTGAGAGTTCTTCGCCCTCCTCCCTTGGTGATTGAGGCAGCACGTGGGGAAAGTGCCAAGTGCCAACTTAGAGCTTCTAACACCTTAACTTGAACATGGCATTTAACACTAGAATAGCCCTAAGGGAAAAAACAAACACCCCAAAGATGACACTTGTTAACATCTGAGGGGCACAGCTAATAAGGATTCAGTGAATATATGAAGATCTAATTTTGTAGAAAAAGCCGGAGTCAAAAAGAAAAGAATGAAACAATTGCAAAAGATACTTTCTCAGAGGAGATCATTATCCCATGAGGCTGAAAGGAGGTTATCCCAGGGTCATTGTTGGCTAGTTAGGGTTGCTGAACACATAGGCAGGCCCATTTAGATCCCTCACAAAGTAAGATGGAAATCATCACAGAGCCGACAAAATTGGGCCACATTTTCTTCAAATTCCAAGAATCCCTTCATCTCTCCTTTCTGAGTAGACATATTGCTAGGCAACATTTGTTAACACAGAAAGGACAACAAGATCTAAAAGGAATAGAAAACCAGAGCACCATGTCTACAAAGGTGCCCCCAACACACACACAATCTTACACACACACACACACACACACACACACACACATGCATACAGGCACACACACTTAAAACGACATTCCAAAAGGTATTATTTTTTTTTAAGTATGACTTAAAATGGAAGATCGACTTTAAATATACCTCTTTGAGGCAAACTCTACTATGATACATGCCTCACTGATTCTTCTTCCCAAATTCATGCTACTCCACAATGATCATAACTATACGGGCTAAAACGCTGTTTTCTTTGTGTAAATAGGGTTCTTTTGGCACATAATAGCAACTGGCAGAATCTTTAAGTCACATGCTGACAAACATGTGAAAATATTTATTACCCTTTTAAAAATTACAATCTTATTATCCTTAGACTTAAGATTTCATTATATTTAAAATAAAGACCTTTGTAAACTATAGAGGACATTCAAAGGCAAACTTCCAGGACTTAATAGAAAATAACCAACATTATTGTTTCAAATTATTTCACGAAGATACACAAATTAAAGGAAGAAAATAGACAAGGGCTTGTTTTGTTAGTCTTAGTCTCTGCAGGACCCGGAGGCTGCTCCGGTCTCAACTCAGGGACACCCATCCTCACCGGTTGCCCCCACGGTTATGAGATGTGACTGCAGGGGCACTAATTTGTCATCGACTTGGAAAGTCACAAAAGCCATCACAAAAGCCCTGTAGATGTAAACACTGGAAGCACTTCTTCAAGGGCATTTTCGACGAGGCAGCCGCCGCCCGCGAAGGGCGCGCAGGTCTGGAGCCGCCCACCTCCGCGCCTCGGGGCGCGGGGCCGGGAGGGTACGATGGGGAGGAGGGCACCCCGCCGCGGGGACCCGGGCTCGGAGCTGCGCTCTCGCCGGAGCCCGCCCTCTTTCCGGCACTATGGAAACTGCAATTTTCTACGCCTCCTCGTCCTCCTTCTCTTTCTCTTATTACATCCCAAACAGAAGATTTCAACTTCCCGAGAACCTGACAAGTGAATGGCGCTGAGGACGCCCCGGAAGAGCCCACGACCTGGCTGCGGGGGAAGGGCGCCCCCGAGCGGGTGGGACCCTGGGAGCCACCCGAGGCGAGCACTGTCCGGGACCGGGGGCGCCGCGCCCGCGCCCCTCCCCTCCTTCCAGGAAAAGGGTACCAAGCTGCTATCGACCCAGCGCTCACCGGTGACTAATGTGATGCTCGTAAACAAGGCGCGGGCCGGGCACCCGGGAACCACCCAGGCGCAAACCCGCCGCGGCGGGCGGGCCCGCGCCCACCCCGAGTTTGGGCGCCAGATCCGCTCGCCCAAGTGTGTATGATGGTGGGAGGGGGTTACGAGAGGGCAGCCAAGTTCATTGCCCCTTCTGGCCCCCGCGAGTGGGGCGGCAGCTGGGCGATGCGGGGCCCCAGGAAGGGTGCTGCGGCCCCCCGCACCCCCCACCGGCGCCCAGCCCCGGCTGGCGGTCTCGGCCCTTGATCTCCGCCGGCCCCCGCCCCCTGCAGTGTCCCCTCCCCCGGTCCCCTCCCCGGCGGAAGCTCCGAGCCCAATTAATTGAGTCAAAGGCGGGAGGGAAGGGCCCTCCGCGCGGAGGCCGGTCCCCGCCCCTCCTGCGCGCCCCTTTTCCCGCCCTGGGTGGCATCTCCTCCGCCGGCATCCACAACGAGCCTCTGATTAATGAGGCTCGGGCCGGCCCCCACCTCGCCCGGGCCCCGGCCTCCGCGGGAGGGGGAGGGGACGGCGGGAAACGCAGCCCGGGGAGAAAGGGGGGCGGGGCGGGGGCGCGCGGCCCGCCCCCCCCGCGGCCTGCTCCCATTGGCTGCGAGGGCCGTCCGTCGGGGGGGCGCGGCGCCAATGCGGGCGGCGGGGCGGGGCGGCCGCGCCGTGTGTGCCTGCGTAACGCCGAGTCACATGTTGTTTTGCTCTTCTTAGTTCAGTCACTCGGTGCGCGATGTGTTACTCACTGTGCGGCGGGGACCGCGACGAGCCCGGGTCGCCGTTGGCAGCAGCAGCAGCAGCCCCGGTGGCGGCGCGGACCCCGAGTGCCCGGGCGCACCCCGGCACCCCGCAGCGCGGCGCAGCGGCGGGACCGGTGCGGCCGCGCGCGCCTTAGGCTCGGCTCCGCGGCTCGGGGACCCCGACTCTCGGCCCAGCCAGCGAGTCCCCAGGCGCCGCCCGAGAGCCCGGGAGACAGCGGCCGCGGGCAGCCGGGCCAGGGGGCGGCCACCGCCCGCGCCGGGCATCCTCCGGGGCCCGGGAGCGCGGAGGGCGCTGCGCCACCGCGCGGTGCCGGCCCCCGCCGGCCTCCCCCAACCTTCCCCACCTCCTGGGCCCGAGGGACGCGGGCTCCGGCGGGCGAGCAGGGGAGGGGAGGGAGCCGCCCCCGCCCGCGCCCCCCTCCGCTCTCCCCCAGCTCCTCCACGCCGGGCCGGGCGGCGCGGCCTGAAACGCTGGCGATGGCGAGCCCGCCGCTGCATGGGCCCCCCGGGCCGGCGGGCGGCGACGGCCCCAACCTCAACAACAACAACAACAACAACCACAGCGTGCGCAAGTGCGGCTACCTGCGCAAGCAGAAGCACGGCCACAAGCGCTTCTTCGTGCTGCGCGGGCCCGGCGACGAGGCGACGGCGACAGCGGGCGGGGGGCCGGCGCCGCAGCCGCCGCGGCTCGAGTACTACGAGAGCGAGAAGAAGTGGCGGAGCAAGGCGGGCGCCCCGAAGCGGGTCATCGCGCTCGACTGCTGCCTGAACATCAACAAGCGCGCCGACGCCAAGCACAAGTACCTGATCGCGCTCTACACCAAGGACGAGTACTTCGCGGTGGCGGCCGAGAACGAGCAGGAGCAGGAGGGCTGGTACCGCGCGCTCACCGACCTGGTCAGCGAGGGCCGCGCCGGCGACGCGCCCCCCGCCGCCGCCACCGCCGCGTCCTGCAGCGCCTCCCTGCCCGGCGCCCTGGGCGGCTCGGCCGGCGCCGCCGCGGCCGATGACAGCTACGGGCTGGTGGCGCCCGCCACGGCCGCCTACCGCGAGGTGTGGCAGGTGAACCTGAAGCCCAAGGGCCTGGGCCAGAGCAAGAACCTGACGGGCGTGTACCGCCTGTGCCTGTCCGCGCGCACCATCGGCTTCGTGAAGCTCAACTGTGAGCAGCCGTCGGTGACGCTGCAGCTCATGAACATCCGCCGCTGCGGCCACTCGGACAGCTTCTTCTTCATTGAGGTGGGCCGGTCGGCCGTCACGGGCCCCGGTGAGCTGTGGATGCAGGCCGACGACTCGGTGGTGGCGCAGAACATCCACGAGACCATCCTGGAGGCCATGAAGGCCCTCAAGGAGCTCTTCGAGTTCCGGCCGCGCAGTAAGAGCCAGTCGTCGGGCTCGTCCTCCACACACCCCATCAGCGTCCCTGGCGCGCGCCGCCACCACCACCTGGTCAACCTGCCCCCCAGCCAGACGGGCCTGGTGCGCCGCTCGCGCACCGACAGCCTGGCCGCCACTCCGCCGGCCGCGAAGTGCAGCTCCTGTCGGGTGCGCACGGCCAGCGAGGGCGACGGCGGCGCGGCGGCGGGGGCGGGGGCGGCGGGCGGCAGGCCGGTGTCGGTGGCCGGGAGTCCCCTGAGCCCCGGGCCGGTGCGCGCGCCCCTGAGCCGCTCACACACCCTGAGCGGCGGCTGCGGCGCCCGCGCGAGCAAGGTGGCGCTGGCGCCGGCAGGGGGCGCCCTGCAACACAGCCGCTCCATGTCCATGCCGGTGGCGCACTCGCCCCCAGCCGCCACCAGCCCCAGCAGCCTGTCGTCCAGCAGCGGGCACGGCTCCGGCTCCTACCCGCCGCCTCCAGGCCCGCACCCGCACCTGCAGCACCCCCTGCACCACCCCGCGAGCCAGCGGCCCTCCAGCGGCAGCGCCTCGGCCTCGGGCTCCCCCAGCGATCCTGGCTTCATGTCTCTGGACGAGTACGGCTCCAGCCCTGGGGACCTGAGAGCCTTCTGCGGCCACCGGAGCAACACGCCCGAGTCCATCGCTGAGACGCCCCCGGCCAGGGACGGCAGCGGGGGCGAGCTGTACGGGTACATGACTATGGACAGGCCCCTGAGCCACTGTGGCCGCCCCTACCGCAGAGTCTCGGGGGATGGGGCCCAGGACTTGGACCGAGGGCTGAGGAAGAGGACTTACTCCCTGACCACACCTGCCCGGCAGCGGCCGGTGCCCCAGCCCTCCTCTGCGTCCCTGGATGAATACACCCTGATGCGGGCCACCTTCTCTGGCAGCTCCGGCCGCCTCTGCCCGTCTTGTCCCGTGTCGTCTCCCAAAGTGGCCTACCACCCCTATCCCGAGGACTACGGCGACATCGAGATCGGGTCCCATAGGAGCTCCAGCAGTAACCTGGGTGCCGACGATGGCTACATGCCCATGACCCCTGGCGTGGCTCTCCTGGGTGGTGGCAGCGGCAGCTGTAAGAGTGATGACTACATGCCCATGAGCCCCACTAGCGTGTCCGCCCCGAAGCAGATCCTGCAGCCTCGCGCCGCCGCCGCAGCCCTGCCCCCCTCGGGAGCCGCAGTGCCGGCGCCCACCCCCACGGCCAGCAGGGCCTTTCCAGCCAACGGGGGCGGCTACAAGACGAGCTCCCCAGCCGAGAGCTCCCCCGAGGACAGTGGGTACATGCGCATGTGGTGTGGCTCCAAGCTGTCCATGGAGAATGCCGACGCCAAGCTGCTACCCAACGGGGACTACCTCAACATGTCCCCCAGCGACGCGGGTACCTCGGGGACCCCTCCCGACTTCTTCTCGGCCGCCTTGCATGGCAGCGGGGAGATGCTCAGGGGAGTCCCTGGCTACTGCTATAGCTCCCTGCCCCGCTCCTACAAGGCTCCCTACACGTGCAACGGGGACAACGACCAGTACGTGCTCATGAGCTCCCCCGTGGGGCGCATCCTGGAAGAAGAGAGGCTGGAACCGCCGGCCGGCCCGGGGACCGCGCCGTCCACAGGCGCTCTCGCGGCGGCGGGCGGCCACACCCAGCCTCCTCACCCAGTAGTGCCTTCGCCCAGCAGGCCGAGTGGCAGCCTTGGCGGCCGCCCCGACGGCTTCCTGAACCAGCGCTGCCGGTTGGTGCGGCCCACACGCCTGTCCCTGGAGGGGCTTCAGACCCTGCCCAGCATGCACGAGTACCCTCTGCCGCCCGAGCCCAAGAGCCCCGGCGAGTACATCAACATTGAATTCGGCGAGGCCGCGGCGCGCCTGTCTCCGCCCGCGCCTGCGCTGCTGGCTTCGGCGGCCTCCTCGTCCTCGCTGCTGTCGGCCAGCAGCCCGGCCTCATCCCTAGGCTCGGGCACGCCGGGCACGAGCAGCGACAGCAGGCAGCGCTCCCCACTCTCCGACTACATGAACCTCGACTTCAGCTCGCCCAAGTCCCCCAAGCCGGGCCCCCAGAGCGGGGACCCCGTGGGCTCCCTGGATGCCCTCCTGTCCCCCGAGGCCTCGTCCCCCTACCCGCCGCTGCCCCCGCGCCCTCCCGCCCCCACGTCCGCCCTGCAGCCGCAGCCGCCCCCGCCGCCCCCCCCAGGGGAGCTGTACCGCCTGCCCCAGGCGTCCCCTTGCCAGGGCCCCAGCGCTGCCTGCTCTTCGTCCCCGGAGACTGGGGACAATGGGGACTACACCGAGATGGCCTTTGGCGTAGCTGCCACCCCGCCACAACCCATCGCGGCCCCCCCGAAGCCGGAAGGTGCCCGCGTGACCAGCCCCACGTCCGGCTTGAAGAGGCTGAGTCTCATGGATCAGGTGTCGGGAGTGGAGGCCTTCTTGCAGGCGAGCCAGCCCCCAGACCCGCACCGGGGAGCCAAGGTCATCCGCGCAGACCCCCAGGGGGGCCGCCGCCGCCACAGCTCCGAGACCTTCTCCTCGACCACCACTGTGACCCCCGTGTCCCCGTCCTTCGCCCACAACCCTAAGCGCCACAACTCGGCCTCTGTGGAAAACGTCTGTCTCAGGAAAAGCAGCGAGGGGGGCGGCAGCGGCGTCCTGGGTGGGGCAGACGAGCGCCCCACCTCCCCCCGCCAGTTGCAGCCACCGCCCCCCCCAGCAGGCGCGCCCAAGGGTGCCGAGTCAGCCTGGGGGCTTGGTTGGCTGCCCCGGGGGCAGTGGCTCTCCAATGCGCAGGGAGACCTCTGCCGGCTTCCAGAACGGCCTCAATTACATCGCCATCGACGTGAGGGACGAGCCTGGGCTGTCGCCCACCCCGCAGCAGCATCCGCATCCACAGCCCGGAGACAAGAGCGCCTGGGGCCGGACCCGCAGCCTCGGGGGTCTCATCAGCGCTGTGGGGGGCAGCAGCGGCGGTGGGGTGTGTGGGGGGCCGGGCCCTGGCGCCCTCCCCTCCGCCAACACCTATGCCAGCATTGACTTCTTGTCCCATCACCTGAAGGAGGCCACCATTGTGAAAGGTGAGGCCCTTGGACCTTGTGGATGGTGGGGGGGCGGGTGGGGGGAAGGGTGCGGAAGCCGGTGAACTGCTCTGGATTCACTGCCATTCTCCTCTTTAGTACCTTGACCCCAGCGCCAAAATACTGGACCAGCCTTCTTGTTTTGTTTTCCTTTGGGCTCCCCTGGCTTCCTTCTGTTCCAAACACCAAGAGCAGTCCAGGGGTCTTTGAGTTGAACGGGAAGCTTCCCACTCAGGAGACTTGGATTTGTTGTTCTCCCCGAGCCCCAGGTCTTTTTTCCCACAGCCGCCCCTTCCCATCGGTTCCCAGGGCAGATGTCTCCCCAGGTCAGCCACCCCAGAGTGCCAGGTGCGGGCTCTTGGCCTCAAGGTTTGACAGCTCCCTCACCTTTCCCTTTGTTTTCCTGGAACCAGGTCCCACCTGATTTTTGCTGAGCCTCAAAGTTTATAAAAACAGGCCTGCAAGTCATTTAGAAAATGAGCGTCCATTTTGGTGGCAGCAACAGGAACAGTTAACCATTTCAGTTTTACACGAAAACTGGAGGGGCTTTCCCGCAGGAGACACCGTTTTTCTCCTGAGGGTCTGAAGTGGTGACAGTGCGTGCACACGGCGTAAAAGCAGTGGTTTCGAGCATACCTGGGAGTCACCTGGTCAGAGTTAAGCCTGGATGGCCGGGCTGTAGAAAGCCCCAGAGATGCTGATGCGGTAGGTGTAGGGTGTGGCCCGGAGTGTGCCCTTCTAAGAAGTTCCCGGGTGGTGGTGATGCTGCTGGTTGGGGAGCATCCTCTGAGCACCCTGTCCTCTGCTAGGCTCACCTGAGGAGGTTTGAGAGCGCACCTGCTGGGCCTCGCCCAGACACATTCAAGCAAAGCCTCCGGTGGGCAGAGCTCAGGCACCAGCGTCGTCCAGAGTTTGCCCAGGTGATGGGAACGTGTGGCTGGGATTTAGAATCAGTGCTTTAGAGAGAGTAAGTGGAAGACAACCTCCCGGGTCTTTTCCAGAACAATTGGACAGGAGGGTGCCCCGTATTGTTCACAGTCTCATCAAATATCCATGAGGAGAGAGGGGTGTGCTTGCTTGCAGCTCGTGGTGCATTCTAAGGATCTCAAACTTTGAGTGGCTGGGGGTCGGGGGTTGGGGAACAGGAGGGAGTGAGGTGGGGGTGGGTGTTGCTAGTAAGGTAGAGGCTCTGGGGCCACCCCAAAACAGGAAGCAGTGAATAGTGCTCTGTGGATGCTGGCCTAAGGTCAGCAGGCTGCAGAGGGACCGAAGTGACGATCTCGGTGGCTTGGGGATCCATGCGCCTTTTGTTCTTAAAGTAAACAGAGTAGCTGGACGCCATCTAAGTCCAACATAGGGTTTGGCGTATGCTTGGGACTGTTAGTCCCTGCGGTTTAAAAGTACAGCTGTAGGGTAAGTAGCCTGTTGTTCTAACATAATAGAGGGAGAGCCTTTTACTTTTTTTACTAAAACCATAGAGTAAAAGATGAAAAGAGTCATAGAGAATTATCAGGAATGTGGTGCTTGAGCATCTAATGACATCAGTTGGAACTTGCCAGAATGTATCCCATAAACGATAACTCTCCACTGAAGGTCACTTTGCTTGGAGTTAAGCACTACAGGTACTTCTGGAAGAAGGCTCGTGTGTGTCAGGGAGTTGGAGGGTGAGCTCCCGTCCAGGACACAGCCCAGAGTAACACCCCAGCATGACTGGAACTGAGTTGGGGAAAAAAATGCATGCACACAAAATTTTTTTCCGTATGCCCAGATGGGTATAGGGGTATATGCCATAGTGAACATGAAAGTACATTTTGCTGAAATCTGATTCTAATCAGAAAAGCAGCCTGAGAACATAACACCTTTTACGCCTTTTGGCGAAGTAGGCAGCAAAAACCTGGACTGGACTCAGCCAGGCCCCAGGAGTGGGTTCTTGCTGCAGAAGGAGGAGTGAGCTGGGGTTTTCGTCGCCAAGCCTGAAAGGATTCGAGGCCGTTCTGATAAAGGAGATACATTCACAAGCGTGATTCATGTATGATATAATGCCCTTTTCAGACTAGGGAAAATTTTAAACTGCAAGAGATAAGTTTAGTTCGAGACCTGATTTAGCTTGTTTTGTTTGTTTTCCCACCAGTAGAAAATTCCTTCCAACCTATAGGATTCAGGACTCTGAAACCAAAACAGCAGTTCATATGCTCTATGGTGGCTGAACAAAGATGAGATTGGATTTGCATGCTGTTTTTCCAGAGTCTCTGGGGGCATTATGGTAAACACCCATTTAAGAAGGAAAAGGACTATTTTTAAGCAAAATAGAGAGCTGCAATTGATCCATTGTGCCAAAACCACAGTTTTTTTTAAAAGGACTGCATGCTAAATGGATTTCTAGTAAACTAATGTGACACAGAGAACAGTAGAACAGGAAAGACAAGGATGTCATCTTAATTAACGTGAACCTGAGTTGTGGTCTGCGGAGCCAGAAGGGAACTCAAAGTGAACGTCCACTTTTATTTAACTCACGTGTGCGTGTAGAAATTTGTTTGTGGTGCTCATAAATAAAAAGTTCACAGGAGATAAGCGTCCTTTGAGAGAATGATTTATAGGGAAGAAGACTTGGAAAGCATTTCTTTGAAGATGAAATAGGAGAAGAACTTCCTGGGTCATTGCGTGCACTGGCCTGGTGCTCAGGAGTGGCTTATGTGTCCACACTGAGCTCCTCAGGCTCCATATGGGGAAACGTCATTAATTATGCTGAAGCAGAATAATTCGGGGTTGTTTGGGTAGGGTTTGGCATTTGCATAAGTGGTAACAAAGACATAAGGTTCCTGCAGTGCTTCATAGTTGTTTACAATAGAATTGGGGATGGTGGGATTTTGGTGCCGGAACCAAAGAAACAAGTTAGTATACCTTAGGGGTGTGTGTGTGGGTGGGTGTGTGTGTGCACGCGCGTGTGTGTGTGCATGCTCTGGATTAATATATAATAATAATATATATATGATACAATAGTTATATGTATTAATCCAGAACAAATAAAAATTGAACTCTAAATTATGCATCTTACTTGGGAGCAAGGGAAGGTCCTTAATGTGTGTTTTGCGTGTGTGTGTAGGAAAATCCAACCAATCTGTCAGAGCGTTGTTGTTTCAGAACTGGAAATATAGTACAGGATTTACTGTGCTTTAAAGCAGCATTTAAAAACTAACTATACATTTTTGTGCTATGATTGGAGGTTGGTGTATATCGTAAAAGGTGCTATCTTAGTGTTCTGTTCCTCTTTAGTGGGATTTTTATTCTAAAATTGGTTTTCATGTATGTATAAGGCAGATTAGATAAGAGTTACCATTGAAAGCATCTGTGTTTAAATTCTGTTTGATAAAAGGACTATTTATTCATAACCTATGGTCAGAGAATTTGGGGATAAGAGGAGTGTCTCCAAAGGAACAATATAATCACGATTTATGTTTAAAAGGATTGCCTATTGGAAGTCTGAAAGCAAAGAAAACTTGAATATTTTTCAGTTGCTTGACAAGCCACATGCCCTTTCTTTTTCTGTTGTGCGTGCTGTCCAGCTCTTGTTGTAACAAGATAATAATGAACACTGCTCCGGCCCTGTTCCCAGGAACAGACAACCAAGGTGCTAATGAAAACACACAGGCTTTCGTGAATGAAAGTCACGTGACTCGTTCTACTTCCTTTATTGAAAGAGAAACCTTTACAAAAATAGTATTTCGTAGAAGGAAGCATAGTATGTGGAACATTAAACCAGGAATCAGGAAACCAGGTTTCTGGTTGCTGATCTAATGAGTCATTGTGTGACAGAGGAAAACCATTTAACCCCACTTTCTCACTTTCTCTGTCTGTAAAATGGGGTAATTATAACCCTCTCCCTTCCGTGGCTTTGGCCACTGGGCGGTCCAGCAGATCATAAAAATCAAGAACAGTTAAAACACTCTTCTAAAGGATCCTGCTCATAAACCCACTGATGCTATTGACACTTACTACCTTGAAACCATGAGTATTTACAGGAAAGTCACTTTTGTCCATGAACGTTCTTAAAAAAACAAACAAAAAAACAAACTCAGAGTCTGAAAATGGAGCTAATACCCTTTTAAGAAACGCGTGTCTTTTTTGCTTCTTTGCTAGTTAACACCCCAGTCGCCAGGAACCATGTTTTCCCCCTCTTTACTTAAGGTGAGATGTTGTTCATAGATAATTATCAATTGCAATGAAGTAGTGGTTTAAATTACATAGGAGAATAACAGTGGGGAAAACAGCATCCTAATGCCGAAACTACATTAAGACTGTCCTTCTGATTACCTTTTATGATTTGTTTGTATGGCAAGAGATGCTGTCAAGATGAAGATTTTTTAATTAGAATATACCTTTTTTTTTTTAACTGATAGTGTTGGCTGTCAATGTGGGGTGTATTGAAAGAAAACCAGAACCCTTGAACTTTCAGCCGCTGAATCCAGTGCTGGGCCTGGGTTGATTTAATTAGGGGAGCCACTCCAAAGTTTTGATTTGTGTGGTTGTCAGACAGGGTAGGGAAACCTCCAGAGTTTGCTTGAGTCATTTGCTTTTCCACAGGCCTCCTCCCCCACAAAAGGAATTCTCATAGATAATTAATGTTTTATTTTCCTTGGAGCTATATGGATTAAACGAATCTTTCTTTTTCTGGAGAGGAGAACTTGCAGCAGTTTAACGAACAGCATGGGTATAATGGGTTTTCTGTTAAAATTCCCACTAATGCATTTTCTGTAGAAGCATAGTTCCAAGAGCTGGTTAACTTTTGGTATCAGATTTGGCAAGTGGAGAGGGTTCTTTTTGTTTTGTTTTTTTGAGTAGCGCAGAATCAAGTGTTCCCGTTTCACCTTAGAAACTTAAGGGAAAATGTAACTTTACTCTTTTATCTGCATTGCCAAGTAGAGTGGGGAAAAACTCAGAGGGAAGTAAAGCGCCGCCCAAAGCCCGTTCTTCACCGGAGTCCACTAATAATAGGGGAATTCGCTGCCGATTTTGTCTACTACAGACATGAGGAGAATGTGTATTTCTGTACAAGATGGGCAAGGCATCTTAATGTTGGCATTTTAATAAACAAATGAAAACAAAGTGTTCTGACCCTCTGAAATGATCAGTTATAAGCATGTCCTTGATCAGGTGGTGGTTTTGTGAAAACATACTATCCACATTTAAGTGGGGGAGACTCTGTGTTAATTTTATTTGTATTGTAGACTGAGTTCAGTGGTAGGTTTTTTTCCGAGGGGAACTCGTGGAGTCATCCTTCAAGATAGGGGAAATGCTGAGGCGGAGTGTTGCTGGTGATGATTCGATTTCTTTCTAGAAAGCCGTAGAGACTTGTATGAACTGGGCACAGAAATAAAAGGCACAGAAGGAAGTTTAAAGAGAGGGACTTGGAATACACGTTGTATGGTACCATCTTGCTCAGTGGACACAAATGATACAAGATCCTTCTGGGCGTGGTGCTCTTGCTGCTTCATTGAATTCATTGCATGGGGACGCTGAAAGAGAATTGGGTTAAAATTTAAAGGCTGCATGTTTACAAGTGATAAAATAGGCAAGTTAGGGGTTCTGATTTCTCAGTGATTGGACTAGAAAAATATTAAATTTGCATAAAGTTGCTTTTACATGTCCAGAGACATTGTAAAACTCAGTCAGGTAAATGGCGTCTTCAAATTTGGCCCTGTTTACTTATGCCATACGTGATATTGATGCCCACAGAAAAGATTTATAAAATACTCTTTGCCTACTGTGCTTTTACTGAAATTTGGAATATTTGGTCAAATATTGTGGTATATAATATACTTTAAAGATAAATGATCTATGCATAGCACCTTGTAAATACTGGTTTTTTTTTTTTAGTATTGATTTTATGTGTATATATGTATTTATTTATTTTTAAGGTTTTACTTATTTATTTTAGAGATGGGGGGAGGAGCAGAGGGAGAGGGACAAGCAGACTCTGTGCTGAGTGCGGAGCCCCACTCAGGGCCCGATCACACGACCCTGAGATTGTGACCTGAGTCAAAATCAAGAGTCTGATGCTCAACTGACTGAACCATCCAGGGGCCCCTTTAGTATTGATTTTCAAGAGTATCAGATTTTCCAGAAACAAATATTTTGTGTGTGTGTTTATGGGGGGGGGGCCCTCCATTTCTCATCTAGTCATGCTCCAAGAGGCTTGATGTGAATTTTTTTTTTTGATGTGAATTTTTTTTTAATTGAAACTCGAATACTGAATAATGACATATTCTCTAATCATGTTAAAACTTTATAACCTCAAGTATAATTTTAGTCTTACTGGTGCTTTAATCTATCCATATGGTATTGGTATAAATCAGTGTGTGAATTATTATATTCTAGTATTAAATTTCAGTTTTTTCAATGTGTAAGAATGGGATTATGATAGATTTCTTTATATTATGTGACTTTAACAATTACCTTAAAATCCATGTGTTTATCTCAAGAAGGATTTATGCTTTTCCATAGTATTAATGCATAATCTTTAGTATTTATGAATGTGACATAGTGCTTTCTCCATGCAAATTTATAAGTAGTTACTTAAGTCAGTCCATCTTTTGCCTCCAAATTATGTGTAACTAACAATCCCAAAACTTGATGGGCAGTGAAAGGAAGCAGCTGGAGCTGGGAGCTGGTGACATTGTAACCATTATTGAAAGATTCTTGTGCGCCCCTCTGCCCTTTAGGTCAGCAGGATTGTTTAAAATCCAGAAAGTGTTTTTTCTCACTTCATAGTGGTGAGACATTTTCCTACCTGCAGTATCACGTAATCCTGCAAAACCCAGTGACATAGGCAGGGCCCCTCCTTGGAAATAAGGAATCTGCCGCTGAGGGAGATGCCCCGCGACTTGTCCAGGTTCCCTGCGCCCAAAGGAGCACTGTTGGGCGAACCACGGAACGGCGCTACGGACCAGCGCTGTCCCGGGGCGTCCTGCGGTTCCGTCTCCGAGTGCTCTTTGCATTCTATCCCCTCGTGTCCGCGTCCTACAAACTCTGCCTCCGGAGCTCACAGCCAGTAGTTACATTGGGATTTTACTGGACCCGCCTCACGCAGCTCTCAAGGTGACTGTGTGGTTTTTTATGTCGCTGGGTGATAGTTACATGTATTTATTCATTCCCAGTAAAATGTGGGCAGGTGAGCAGGAAGTAGGACATGGAGGGAAAGCCCCCCAATTTCTTTAAACCCGTCCTACACCCGGCAGCGTGGAGAGCTTAGGATCTGATAGGACTTCGACGGCTCTCAGTGTGTCTGTGTCGCTGACCTCAGGTGTTTGAGGTTGTTGGTTGGTGGTCAGCTCTGGGGGGTTTCCAGGCTGGCTTCCTGGAGTTCTAGGGGTCTGCGACGAGGAAGGCTCCCGTTGCCCCAGCTGTTTCGGCTTCAGCAAAGCCGGCTGTACATTATACTTGAGAAGACCCCTCCCCGCCCTCCCAGCACCAAATGCATTAAAACTCCTTCCACACAGCGTGGTGAGAATCAGAAGGGAATGCAAGTTCGTTTGAAGGGAGAAGAGCTGGGAGCTGTTGGTATAATGTAACTCATTTAAGATTGTGAACACAGAGGCCCAGGGAAGTCAGACTTCTTCTCCAAGGTCACCATTTAATTAGTTGGTAGAAATGTTTGTAAATATTATCAAGAAAGAATAGAGTATGCTCTGTCTCTGTGGGTCCTTTGTGTACTGATGAGTAACTTTCTCCCAGGGCTGTCCGGATCGCTGCAGAACAACTCAGCGTTTGTACAAGTGGTATCTGTCTTTTTTACTTTGGGACATTTTGCTTCACACATAGACTAAAAGGTCTGCTGGTCGCCAGAAGTAGGGGAGACAGAGGCACCAAAGTAAGGAAGTGGGCTGTAAATCTGGGAACGAGCCTGCTCACGACCACGTGGGCAGTGTTTACTGGTGAGGCAGAGGAGAGAAGCTTTGGCAAACATTCCAGATCATGTGCTTACTTGTTAAAAAAAAAAAAAAAGAAAGAAAGAAAGAAAGGAAAGAAAGAAGAAGAAAATTCCTGGCATAATTTAAATGGAAAAGCCTCTATTATAAAACGTACGTCCTTGAGCTTTGTGATGGGTTCAACCTGGACGGTCGATCCGGTCACGGCTTGAGGTGTCTTTGTGATGTATTTATTCTGTAACTGAAATACCCTGTTCTCCTCATTATGAATAAGTCCATTAACAGTTTCCTAAGAAATGAGTCATTAACCTCTTTAACGATGAGTGTATTTGAAAACTAACCAATTTAGAATTTACCCAAGGACCGATAAGTTAACTCATCAGTTGTTGCTAGGTGGTAATCTTCTGGGGACTGGATTATTTCATGAGTGCCTGTCTTGTTTTCGAGATTTCTTTTTCCTGAGAAAAAAAATCATTTAACTGAATTTTTATATGAAGAGAAAGGGTTTTTCTACCTTCCTAATGATGTGACTGTAACCCCACTTTCCAAAGCATAGGGGAAGACGTGAACAACCCAAAATTCATAAGCTGTCCATAGTTTTTAAAAAAGGTCATGGGGCTCCCTGGGCTTGTGCTCTGGTGGGTGAGTCAGTTTTGTTTACTTTAGCTGCGGTGTCCCCAGCATCCTCGGAGAGACTACTTCCTTCCTAGCAGATGGCAGCCTCGGGGCCACGCCTGCCTGGTAAGCAGGGTGCACCGTAATCCACCCAGCCGCGCGGCATCCCAGGCTGCCTGCCGCAGGGGCTCAGCAAAACAGGGAGACCCTGCCCTTCCCTTCCCTCCCCATCAGTGCAGCTTTTCGGGTTGAGGGAAGAGCAGAGTTCAGAGTGCCTGGTCTCTTTGGTTCTGGCTGTGGAGCACGTACCAGGATAAAGGGAAAAGCTGACGAATGAAGATTCTGATGTGCTTGCTCTGTAGGGAGTCTTCATAAAGAAGCCCAGCAGGCTTTCCCGGGGTGAGGTTTGGATCCCTTCCCTAGAGCACCCCTGGAATTGGCGTGGCTGCCCTGCCCAGCATGGGGGGTGGGAAGCCAGCGGAAAGTAGGGACTGCAGTTGGGGGCGGGGGGTGGGCTGTGAAGCCCGGAATTCCCAGGCCTTTGGAGAAGCCACACCCACACCCACTGGGGGGATTGTCCCCGCGGAGTGGCCAGGCCAGCACCTCCCCTCCTGTCCCCAAGCAGAGTCTCAGGCACCTGGTGGGTGGATGAGTTGGGGGGAATTGTGGGGTGGGGGAGAAGTTTTGGAAATAGGCCAAGAGGTTCTTACTAAGTTTAAAAACTATGCAAATCGTGCTTTAGAAACTCTGAGCAATAAGCAGGATTAAACAAGGCATGGATTAGTGTGTGTAGAGCAGCTTGATTTTGTTTGAAGATGAGAAATGGGGGTACTAGGACCCTGGGACAGTCAACATAGTGGAGCTCCTGAACTCCTAAAGTGGCAGAAGTTGCTAGAAAGTGGTCAGTTTCTTACGCTGCAGCCTGGATGCATTTTTTAGAAGGTAAATTACTCAAGTGACTTGTGGCAATTTATGCGTCTGTTTTATTCTTATATGATAGTAGGGTTTTCAAAAATTGTTTTCTGGCATAAACGTGACCTAAAATAGCACTTTGTGTATACAGATGAAACAGAAAACACCATTAGCTACTCATACCCTCCTCCAGTTATGTTTATCAAGTAAGTTCGATGACACTTCTTCAAAGATCTTTCTTTCATTCGTTTGCTGAGTAGACTTCTAATAAATACACAGTTCAACTGAAAATATTTAGGTGGGATTTAGGAAAATATATTAGTTGCAACACTGCGAAATCTGTATTTGTTCCTCCTTTAGGATATTATAAATCCAGGAGCATACAATTATGTTACAGTCAGCATCAGAAAACTAACTTCAATTGGTTCAATAAAAAAATGAAAACTTGAATAATGCATGGTGTGGAAATATTAGATATGAAAGCCTGACAGACTTCTAAACAATGAATTTTAAAACATTCTTTAGCTTTTACTTATTTTGACAATTTTCTAAATGAGCATTTTTTTTTTCCAAGTTTAAAGTTTATGTAGCTTCCAAATATAATGACATTTTGGTATTTAGGGTCATATCAGAATTTTAAAGATGCAGTAGAACTGACTCACCTTAATTCCATTTTACTTCTTATCACTATTTGCAGTTTAGCTTATCAGTAGGGTTGGTTTATTAGTAGTCTTCGTTCCAAATGAAATAACCACAGCAGTAAAATACCCAAGTTTCTCTGGCATGGAGCATTTAATTAAGTTCCTAGAATAACTCTGGGTGATAAGCATTCATCTCCACGACTCTGGAGTCTGTCCTGTTCAGCTGGAATGTTCAGAATTCTTCGGGTCTTAAGCCATTTCCTAGAGTCGAAGACGGTTCAGCCAGTCACTCGATTGAGGTTCAGTGTGTCCCAACACCAGAGTCGTCACGGGCGACGTGAAACCAGCCTCTGGCCCCTCGGTGCTCCCCACGCACGCTGTCCCCTGGGCAGCCGCTCGGAGCACTCCGGGAGGTGTCCACCCTTCACAGTGGGCTGGCTCGCTGGAAGGTTCTGATGGAGCCACTCCAGCACAGAGTCCCCTCCGCCACCTCTTGGGTTACCTCCGATGATTCTGGATTGGTTTTCTTCTCAGAAACAATAGGTTTGATTTTGCTGGGGTCCTGGCTGCTGGGTGTAGCTCACTCTAATCTGTGCCCTGTAACTGTCCCAGGATTTCTCTTTGTGCCCAGTCTTTGCTGTCAGACGGAGTATTCCAGAAACTTCCCCACGCTAGGTTACCGGCCTCCCTTTCCTGCGCCTTCTGATTCTTCTCAGCTCACCATCTGCTGCTGCTTCGCAAAGATGTCCCCTCTTTAGTTCGGGTGGTGCAAGTTCTTCCGGTGAACCCATCCTTTATTCTGCGGCCCCCAAACAAAGTGATGGGAATGCCACTCAATGGCTGCTTAGCAGAAAGAAGGGCTGTGGGTGGGAGGGACAGGGGCAGAAAGGTTAGATCTCCCTTCAACTTTCAGATTTAATCAAATTGTTGAATATTTTTTTCATTACAAAGATGCCAGTTGTTACTTGTTAAACACTTTTAAAATGTTTCACTCCTTGAAAAATACTGAAGTGTGGGCTAGAAAGAAATAGGTTTGGTTTCCATGCTAAAAAGAAAAACAAAAGGTACTCAATCTTCAAGTCTATATTTGAGACCTAGGAAATAAATTTAATTTTGAAATGTGTTCAGATGTTGAAGCATTGTAGGTAATAATCCAGAAAATTAAGTGCGGAAGGGAGAGAGGGCAGAGGTGACAACTTGAAGGTGATGAGGACGCAGGTCTTGTAGGATGAGGAAGCGGGTCTTGTAGATATTTAGGGGGAGAATGCATATAGGCAAAGGGAATGAGTAGCCGTGCAAACGCCCTGGGGCAGAAGATTGCTGCCATGTTCCTGAATGAGAAGTGGATCAGTGTGACTGACGGAGAGGGAGAAAGGCAGACCTTATTAGGTGAAGCGAAGGAGGTGACAAGGGACAATAACCTGTAGTGCCCGATCAGCCATTGTGAAGACATCAGTTCATATTTAACAGTATAAAAGGAAAATAGAGTCTTTGGAACAATATCTAGAGCATTTAAAACCTTTTACTGGCGTCATCTAATTCTGCCATCTTGTGTTATTTTGCCTGGTGAGAGATATGGCAGCTCTTGACTTTGCTTCTCCAAACTAGCAGAGAAAATGGGAGAAGCCCTGAAAGTGGGTTGAGGCACTGAGATGCGATGGGGTGGGGGGGTGGGGGGCCCGCGGGTAGATGATAAACGAGATAAACAGCCAAGCACCTGCCTACTCGAGGAATCACATACTTGATTACACAAACATCTGTAAAGCACCTTATAAACATTTCTGAATGTTGTCAAGTCCTCAGGACCTCCTTGGAGGGAGGTTCTTGTTCTTCTTAGGTTTTAAAAGAAAAACCTGAGGCTGGAGAGACTCTCTGGGCCTGGAAGGAGGCGTTGTCCCGGTGGGTTCGCTGCTGCCTGGTTCTGGGTCTTCCAGCTGACGCAGTGGCTTCTTTGGGGGGGTGGGGGCCGTCACCCTGGACAAGACAAACCGAGGGTGAGTCTGGAGCTGGGTTAGTGCTTGTGGGCCGCTTACAGCTGAGCCCCGACCCGGGGAGTTCGGCAGGCTCTGCTTTTCCTAGGGAGTGCCAGAATCAGGCTGTGCGGTGGATTGACTTCGTCCTCCAGCCGATGGAGAACTGAGTGTGCCGCGTATTTTGTAGCGAGAACCCCCGACAGGACAGTGCTGATGTCAGGAGTGAGCCGGGAGCCGCGGACGCCGGAAGGACCCTCCGGCCTCAGCCTGTGTGTGAGGGACATGGACGTTTTGCAAATGGATTTGTGTGCAGTTATTTGTCGCTTGTGTGGTTTTCAGACTTGACGGAGCGTGGAGGTCTGTCTTCAGGATTTAGGTTTAGTTTTCTTCATTTTGGTGAACTGTGTACAGAATACGGTAGTATACGTAATCTATTAAACTCCTCTGTTTCAATGAGACAGACGGCCTCCTCCTGATGGGCTGCTTCCCTGTATTAGCAGCTACTCCTCGGCTCGGGGATGCTCTTGCCTCTGCCAGGACAGAAGTGCGAAAGTTCAGTTTTCACGCTCAAGTGCGTGTGCTAGGAAATACGTCTGTGCTCGTGGGTCGCCTTGATTTCTCTGCTGCCTGGACTCTGGAGAACTTCATGCAGAAGGCCCCGCGGCGGCGAGGGGCGGGAGGGGGAGGCGGCGTGTCACCAAGTGGGCCGGTCCGGGCCCCGCATCCAGGGCCTTCGAGGGCCGCGCGGCCGAGGCGCCCACCCTGCGGCCCGCAGCGCACGGCCGGCCGATTCCCGCGCCCCGACTCCCGGGGGTCTCAGTGTCGCCGTGCACAGTGGTTCAAAATGAGATCGAGTTCACTCATTTTCTTCCTGTTCCTCTTGGTTTAGGCCACTTGGAAGCCCGTTCGTGTTCAGTTTAATACAACAGCTAGAAATTACAAAATGACCTGTTGCTCTCTTAGAAAACTCGAGAAAATAAGCATTATTTTTCTGTTAACCCCTGTGACTGCGTGTCACAGAATCCTGCCACTGTGAAGTGGCGGGAATGCTTTCCATGGGTGGAATATCGGGGCTGGCGGGCTGCCCTCTGGAGGGGGGAGCGCTCCGTGCCTCATGTAACTGCCGGGTACGAAGCTTCCGTCCGCTCTGTCGCATTTTGTCATTTGGGTCCCTGAAGAGGTGGTTAGGAAGGCACCTGTCTTTTTAATCCATTCTTAAAAGTCCTAGAGGGTTCTGCCCAGCTTGGAGGGCCTGGGGATGCGAGCGGGCCAGTCAGTGCGGACCGTCCAGCCTTCTTGCGGTGGAAGGAGTAATGTCTTCATACCGAATTGACTGTGTCCCCCTCCCCAAGCCTAGAGCCGTTTGGGAAGCTGTGTCTTTCTGTGGTCAGCTGTTTTGTTCCTTCACTTGGCTTTCTTCTCGCCAGAGAAGAGGGAAGGGTGAGAGACGTGTGTGCTCATGTCCCCAGTGTGGCCCGGAGCTGGGCCCCTCCATCCCTGCGCGTGAATACCTCCCATGCTGGACATGGCAGCAGCAGGTGCTCTTCCTGGGTCTGGGCGTAACAGCTGTGGCCCTGGCCTCCAGGAAAGTCGGGGGCTAAGGTGTCCGACCTGCCTGCCCTCTCGAATCTCCCAAGAGGCCTTGAGAAATCCCAGGCTGGCCCCTGACCCAGGCGTCCCGGGGTCCAGAGCCCCTCCTGTGGGAGGTCCCTCCCAGCAGATGAGCATGTAAAATGCCCACCAGGTCTGGCCACTAAGTTCTGCCAAGGCTGGAGAAGTGAGTCTCCAGCAACTGTGCTCTGGGGAGACTCCAATTGTGAGCGACATCGAGGCAGTTTGGCATTCTGGCCGAGAGAGCACGTGGGGTACCCTAACCTGCCCTAGGTGCTGTTTGGCTGTGAAGTGGGGGGTGGGGCGTGGAGGTGGGTCACCTGCAGGCTGGGGCTGGGGCTCGGTAGGAGGAACCACCGTATCCCTGGCCCCTCTGCCCTGGGAGGGCCTGGCCATCAGCAGCTGCTGTCTTACTTGATTTTATTTTTCAGTAAATGGACTTGATAAAGATGGTTTGTAACTTAGCACTTTACAGTTTTCGCTACTGAAATTTTAATAAATAGTACTTCGTTTGGATGTAAATCTTTCTCGTGTGCAACAGAGTCTGAATGTCGATCTACAGTTTGCTGCACTTCTGTGCAAAAACCAGAGAGACAGAGACTTGCGCCCGTGGCCCCACCAGCCAGAGCCCGGCTAGCTGCCGGCACGCGTGCTTGCCGGGGGCACGTTCGACGTGGGGAGGCGTTTGTGCCTCCTCTGACGGCGCATGTGACCCCTGTCCGCGCGTTTTGTCCTGTGCATGGGACGTGGAGCGAGCAGCCAGGCAGGGCGTTCTGTGCAGCGTTGGAGAACGATGAGCTTTAAATGGCCTGGAGTTACCCCCAGAAAAACAATTCTACTTCTGTTCTGCTTCTATCCAATTAAAACAAGTTTATTCATTTCATTCCGGGAGCTGTTTGCCATTGTTTTTGTGCATTCATCAGTTGTTTATTTGCTGCTTGAAGTCCCAGTTGTGCGTGATGTCATTCACGGGTAGAGTTTTGAATGAAGGAAAATGCTGTGATGGCAAACGTGCTCAGAGATACCACGACCGTGGCCACACAGATTAGCCCGAGAGCGGGGTGGGAGGAGTCAGGCTTGTCTTATTAAGAAGTCTTTGTAGTTCACAGGAACATGTGGTTACGCGTATACGCCGTTTAAAGGGGCTTGAAGAAAAAGCAAAGGGATCCAGCTGCAAGGTCAAGTAATGCGAGTGGTGCGTGCCCCTCTGCACAAGGAAAACCACGTCTCTCTATATTGTGTTTGACTTCTTTGTTTATAACTTGCATACATAAAATCTCATTCGGTAGTTTCACCGTGGCCCAGGGAGGAACTCAGGGCAGGAGAATAAGGTCCCCATGTTCAGAAGAAGGAACAGATCGGTCAGTGCTGGATCATGGGCCCCAGGACCCTGACTCCGGTGGAACCAGTGGCCGTCCACACCCACGTCGCACTGAGCCATTGGAATGGCATTTGGTTCAGAGGGGTGGGGATGGCTTGACCTGAGTCATTCCTAAGCTCCCAGGATGCTTTTGAGATGAGTGATGGTGGGAATGAGCCAGGGCACAGCAGGGTTGGACCCTCAGCCTTGACTTCGCTGGGGGAACCTGCGCTTGAAGGCTGGCTGCCCATTCACACTAGAGCCTTAAGTGAGATCTATTCTGAGCCCCGGGAGACAGCGCCGACATCCTGTATTATGTGGATGTTATGGACGGGGAGGGAGTGGGCCTGCAGGTTAGAAGCCGGGGACGCTCAGGCCACTGGGTGCGTTTGTGCGCGTTTGTGCCCGTTTGTGCGCTGTGGAAGCTTCTACCTAGAAGGGAGATGGCTGGGCGGGGGGGGGGGGGGGGGGGGGGGGATTCCAGAATCTTCCTGTTTCCATTAAATGTTTCTTTCTTTAAAGACAAGCGCTTTTTTGCTTATTATGCTCTATCTTGAATACGTTTCCAAATTACAGTTATTGTTAAATGTGAAAACCAGAGTATATTTTAGAATCCTGAGGCCATCCCTTTTTAACTATGTTCCTAAGTCTGTCTCTTATTCAGTGATACTATAGAGGGGATTTGAGTTGTGTTTGGCATAATTTCAGACTTCCAGAAAATGCTTATTTTGATTTCAATAATAAAAATAAAAAAGGAATGAAATCATAAAACTAAAGTAACCCCCATAGCAACTCTTAAATATTTAAATATTTGAAGGAAAGAAAGGTGCATTTGAAACATAACAACAGGATATTTGGGGTGGATATATTTTGAATAAATTGTTGTTGTACATTCCTTAATTTTGTAGGAAAAACATAGTATTTAGTTTGAGAACTTCAGATATAAACAATATTTTTGAAGTCTACATAAAATACATATTCTTTACATCAGTGTAAACTCATAAGCATAATAATGTGTTAAATCTGAGGAAAGAATTACACTGTTCATCGGATATTTGCAATTTTAGTGCACATGGTATCATTTGGCTCAAGTATTCTTACCGTTTCATAGGGCAGAAATATAATGCTTATATTCATGTTCATAAATGACCCCAGAAAGAGAAAAGATTTGGACTGACTTATTACAACTTCACCTCTGTCGAAGTTCAAAGAGTAGTACTGTAGGATGTATTTCGTAATATTCATATGTACTCAGTACTTCCGTATTGTGTATGAAAATCCAAATAGAAGGGCCGTAGGTAAGGGAAATTAATCCCAAAAGTGTGCTGGCTTCATAAATGATTGTGTGACTTGCTCCCTCATTTTCAGTAGGGCCTGTAACAAGATAGCATGGTTTTTAGTCGCTGGTATTGCATTTCTAAAGGACGTAAGCTTGCAGATAATATCCAGAGGGGGAATCAGTTAGTCTCCAGGTGTAACACACAGATGGAAATATATGGTGTTATTTTGAGTACTTCACCCTTCTTTCTCCTCGCTGCCTTCCTCCTGTCATGTCCTGGGGCGGACTGTCTCTGCAGGGCCACTCCCCTCTGCGGTTGAAGTGCAGAAGCGGCCATATACAAATGAATGAGCATGGCTGTGTTCCAATAAAACTTTATTTACAGAAACAGGCAACAGGTCAGATTTGGCTGTACTTTGTTGACCTCTGCCTAAGAATGCCTCTCTCTCTTTCTCTCTCTCTCTCTCCTGAGGTGAAGAGGGTTTTCTTTTCCCTTGGGCCTCAGACAGTTCTAAAGTTTCGTTCTCCTTTAGAAGAATTTCTTTTTTCTTTTTAGCTTTTCTGCCTGTGAGAAATGGCATAAACCACGTGGGTCTTTATTTCAACGTAATTCGTGGAAGCTTTAGGAAGGGCCTACCAAGCATCGGGCCAGGTGCTGGGGACAGGCAGGTCTTGAGTGCTCCACTCGCCGGGGAGACAGGTGCATGCGGCAGCAGCCCGGGGCCGGCAGTATTTTGTGTCACTGGGAGAGTTTTGGAAGGTGCTGTGTAAGAGTGTAAACTCCGGGGCCCAAGTGACAGTCGCAGACCTCCCCTCCCCGCCCGAACCCTACCCCTCTGTCCTTATTTGTAGCAATGGACGGTGACTGCCCCATTTGTAAGGGGAGCCCTGGGGGCAGTGAAGGTCCGTCCTTCACTGCTGACCAGTCACTGATGCTCCCTCGTCTGTTGGTACCTAGGAAGGTCTGACCGTTGATGATTTAAGAGGGGGTCCGCCAGGAATTGAGGGGTATGTTGCCCGTTGGGCGTCTGTGCTGAAGAATAATCCGTCCTATTTCTCCTACGCTGTCGCACGCTGCTGCCCCATGTGTGGGGGGGCGCTCTTGCCATGGAAGAATAGCTAGTAGGGTGTGCGCGTCAGGCTCCCTAACAACGAGCATGGGGATGAAACGCACACTGGAGGTGTGAGTGTGCTGAGAACATGCACTAGGCAGTGAGTGCAGCCCCTGTGGGCGGCTGTGGCTCGGGAAGCGGGGAGAGGTGCGGTGCCGGGCCCCCCAGGCCGGGGCCCCTGAGGGCTCTAGTGTGCGGTGGTTAACACAGGGTCTTACGGGAACGATTCAACGGGAGCTGACGGAGAAGGAGAAGCCGCCTTTTATGATCCCCAGCCTCCTCCCAGGGCTAGACCTTCTCGTCCCGGTCCGCGCTGCGTCATTTCCATCAGGTTACAACTTGGTGCTGGGACATTTCTTCAACAGCAAGCACTCAGGATGGAATGATTTTACCTGTCCATGGAAAGGGTGATCTCATGTAACAGACAGTTTGAAGTCTTTCATGAGTAGGGTTGGTAAAGTAATTTACTGCCCCCATTTGTCCTGGGGAACTTCTTCCCTAGTTTCAAGTTATTTTTTTCTCCTATTTAAATGAAAAGTTCAAGTAACCGTTTTTCTTAGAATCTCTGGCTTGTTTGTTATCACACTTCGCCTTACTTTTTTTTTTTTTCTTCTGGTATATTGGACAGTGTTTTGCTTTTAGTCAAGTGAGGAGATACTGTATTATCAGGGTTCTTTTTCTAGGAATTTCTCATGTAACTGAAAAGTTTATTTTCTCTTGTAAGTCTATGTTTAACATCAAAGGTTTAAATGGGCCAAAGGACATGTCTGGGCTCATTGCAGGTTTCTTTCTTCCTAATCATAGTTGCCGCTGGAAATATAGGTTTTAATTTTGAGAAGTATGTTGTTTCGTTTGTCACGCAAGGATTATCTGCGGCCACTCCTTTTGTGCCTGCAAGGGTTAAGTCATTTTCACCCACTAAGTGCGGGTGGGGTCCGTGCCGCTGTGCTGGGAGCGCCCCCCACTGTGGAGTCGGGTGGGGGGCTCTGTCTGCGTGGGGCCCCACGCACATCTCCGCCCAGCGCTCCCCGGGGCTCCACGTGGAACGCGGGGTGGGACCCACGAGGCTCTCTGCAGAGAGAACCAGGGCCTTCCTGGGCAGACTTGCTACCCCTCAGGGTTGTGTGCGGAATTCTGGACACTGAAATATTGGCCACGAAGCCAGACACGTCCAAACCCACATACCCGTGAGAAATCAAAATGAAAATGTCATGAGTCAGAATGTGCATCGAAGATGCCGCCTGAATTTATTTGCCAGTGCAGATTTCCCCGATTTATCCCTGGAACGTTCTAGACCTGATGCCCACTGTCGTTTCCACGCTCGTATTTGGAATCACGGAGCCTGGCGAACCGGCGGCAGGCATGTCGGTGTTCGATATTTGTGCTGCTCATGACAAAGGAGGCTTCCCACTTGTTTCCATGACAAGGTTTTCAGTGACTTGTTTTCTATTTCTTTCTGATTCTTCTTTTTTTTTTTTGTAAAGAGCAGATTGAAGGTGGGGTCTTTAATGAGGGTGCTCGCTCCCTTGCATTCTGATTGCTCTTTTAAGTGGAAGAGAAAAGGCATGGAATTATCCCCCCCCACCCAGGAGTGAGGACACCCGGCACGTGGAAACGGTCCTTCGTGCAGCCCATCATTTGTCACACGTGACAGAGCAAGATGGGGCATAGCTGGCCAGGGTGATGCATCCAGTGGAACGACTTAAATCTTGTTAATGCAAATTTTTTTTTTTTTTAATCAGTTGCCTTAGATCAGTGCTTCTGTGAATGGGTTTCTTTACAAAGCAGTGTCTAAGCTACAGGCCAGTACTGCGTGTGATTATATGACAAATTCCATGAATGCCAATAAGTTTAAATTATTTTGAGATGCATTTCCTCCAGGACAGAATCCAGACACCTTGGTAATCGCATTCATGAACGTGTGATTCTTGATGTTTCTTTTTTGTTTTGCCACTACACCTAATGAGTTCAAGGAGTGTCTCCCATCCTAATGAATATTCGGTGTGGATTGATCATAAAATTAATAATTTGTACTTTGCTTCTACTAGAATTAACGTAGATAATAAAGCACACAAAATTTTGCCAGAATCACCATTAGAAAGCATAAATATTTAAAGGCGAGGATGTCAGGTTAGTAGTGTGAGAAGACTTTTTTTTTTTCCTAGTCTGGATGAAGCAGATTAATTTTCAGGAGGAGAGATCATTTAACGTACTTTAAAAGTCAGTAAACAAAGGAACCAGCATCCGCCAGCTCTGGGGATGGGGGAGCTGGGCAGAGCAGAGCAGGGTGCAGTGAGGGGGGTTCCGGGGGGGCTGCCCTGGGTTCCAAGTCTGGGACCCCGCTGCCTCTGGATCCTCTGCTTTCCTTTGGCCGCGCCCCTCCTGTGCTCACGTTCAGGGCCCTGGCTAGCGTGGGTGGGAGCCGAGCTCTGGACGGCTGCTTCAGCTCCCTGCCTGGGGGCTCCCCATCACCCATCAGCACCCTCAGGTGCCCTGGCCCTGTGAAATCAGTGCGTGCACAAATGCATGAATGAAAGGTGACCCTGCCTTTCTCCACGCTCCTCCCACCACGACAAAGCGCAGAAATGAAGGTTTTGATACTTGTTGTGTATATACTTACCTTCAAAAAGCTAAAATTCCATGTTTACCTTGATGAGAGCTCCCGAAGATCTAATGGTGGGAGCTGGGTCTTGGCATGGAGCATGCCCTCCATGCGGAGTTCGCACGGCTGCTGCCCCCCGAAAGTGGCCAGGGTGAGTGGGGGGTGCATTCTCAGGAACGGCTAACCCGCATTTCCGTGACTGTGTAAACTTGGGAGATGGAGGAATTGACTTGCTTAGCTGTTTCCAGATAATGGGTTTAGGGTTAACAGGAGACAATTCTGCCTCGTTTAGCTAATCATTAGAGTAAAAATAAAATAAACTGTGACCCCAGATCTTCGTGTCAGCAGATCTAGGGCGTCTTGACCACCTGCTCGGGGTTCGCCGGGAATTCGTCTCCCACTCAGGGCCTCAGTGACAAAACGCAGACTCTTATTTTGGGGAGAGGTGGAAGTCCGAGGTGGATTCCAGCAAACACCTGCTGTTTAAGGGATGCAAATGTCTGGGTTGGGGCCCTCACATGGGCTCTGGCGGGGACAATGCTGAAATAGCCGGGGGGCCCATCTCTCCCCAGGACAAAATTTGGTCCCTGTTTCTGCTTTGGGGAACTTTTTATGGATTAAAATTTTTAAAGGACATAAGGCTTTTTAAAAATAATAAAATATGGTAGCACTGCTCCAAAATACCACATTGTGGGGAACTTACAACAATCCAGTCATGAAAAGGTACGATGTTTATTTTGCACGTTGACCGTTGACAGCCGCTTGTCTGTCCGGGAGTTTGTCTTTCTGGCCGCACATGGGATGCAGCCCTCGGAGCTGGAACCAGGGCATCCAGCTGCTCATTCTTGGCTGCAGGGTCCTCTGGAAATTCTCTCTTGCTGGGAGCAGGCCCCTGAACTCAAGGTGGACAGAAGAGAATTGGCTTCACAGTGAAGTAAACCAGGGAGTGTGGGGAGGGTCGAGGAGGGATTGTAATGATTTGAGAGCAGTACTCGGACATGCAGGTGCTGTGCGCGCAGGTGCCAGGGAAGAACGCCTACCTGTGTAGGGCAGGGCGTGGCCAGCAGGGTGGCCCAGCCACCGCCATTCCGGGGGGTGCAAACGAACCACTCGGGCTTTTGATTAAAAAGCCATGAAAGTTTGGGCACCTGGGTGGTTCAGTCGGTTGAGCGTCTGCCTTCGGCTCAGGTCATGATCTCAGGGTCCTGGGATCGAGCCCCGCGTGGGGCTCCCTGCTCAACGGGGAGTCTGCTTCTCCCTCTGCCACCCCCCATCCCCTGCTAGTGCTCATTATCACGCCCTCTCTCTCCCAAAAATAAATAAAATCTAAAAAAAAAGAAAAAAGGCCAAGAAGCTTAAAAAGAAAGGCAGTTTGCTATGAAATGTCAGTCTCCCAACTCGGTCTGTCCGTTATGTTCTTTAACGGGCAGTTAATGAAGTAAAAACATGCTGGAAACAATGGAGATTGGGAACAGGTTGAAGAAGTTTGATCCTTGGGCCTGGAAGGCAGGAAGCCATTGGAGTGGGTTGGGGTCCTAACGGCCTGTCACCACCAGGCTCATGGGGGTAGATGACCTAACCTGGCCCCGGGGCAGCGGGGCAGATGAGGAGGGTCTGGGACGACAAGTGGGTGGCTGCAGGAGCGAATGTGTGGGCCTGGTCGCTTTGGGAAGGGGATACACGATCCACTGGGAGGGTTTTCCGAGGCAGAATTCAGACTCACTGCCTGTCCCGTGTTCCCGTCAACCCCCGATGGCACGGTTTCCAAGATGCGCCCCCATGCCCTGGCGTCCGTCCCCTCGTGAGCTTTCTCCCCCATAGCCCCCACCGACAGCCGGGCCCCGGGCAGCAGGGCCGCATCCTGCCTCTGCGTCCAGCCCAGCCGGGGCCTCACCAGAGCGCTCGCCTCATGCTTGGGAGTGACACGACTTCCTCTCACTCGAGATGGCTCTGTTCCTGCGGCCCCCGTCACCACTGACTTCTTCCCTTTCTTTTCCAGAGTGAGGATCTGTCTGGCTTTATCAACATGACGTCACACATCAGAGAATGACATTAGAAGAAGATGCTCAGCGTGGTTGCTTTTTTATTTTTTTTTTTAATCTGAAGCTGCTTACAGTTTTCTTTTGGATCTGAGCAACGACTAGGATTTGGAACATCTGCGACCGTGTTAGAGTCTGAACCAACAAGGCAAGGACCCCTGCCCCTCTCCTGGTTCCCGCGGTGGGGGAAATTCATCATTCTGCTGTTTGTGCTGTGTTTTGTTTGTTTGTTGACAAAAGTCACCGAAGAAGTTATTCTCAAGAAAATTGGATGTTCCCATTGGTCATTTAAATCGTGGCCAGTGTCTTAATTTCTTCTTACTTTCATTTTAGCAAAGCAAATTTATCCCTCAGCATGCTAGGAGATTCTACCAATACCCCTGAAAGTGGTAAAATCTGGCATTTACTGGCATGCACTCAAAACTACCACAGTCCTACCTCAGTTCCAGGTGAAGCCGGATTTGCGTGGCCGGGGGCTGGCAGGACCTCCTGTGCATCTCTGCTGAGTGCGTCTCGAGTGCGGCCTTTCAGCCTTATTAACTGGCCCCAGGACACAGCTGCTCCGTGGACTCCAATCCAGGTACCTGCGTGTTTACTCAGACAGAGCCCAGTGTGGGACTGACATTTCTCAACGGAAATGCAATTTGGGATTGGACTTCGAAGATGGATTAATAAATAATAATAATTATGTGTAACTGAAGCAACCTACTTTTGAAAAATCATCAATTACATTGGGTAGTGGGGGTGGGAGGGGGGTTGGGGCAGGGGGTGAATATCTCTTTTTACCTTTAACAGACTTGTTTCATCTTCTCTATGTAGATGTTTATGTAGGTACTTCAAATTGCAAAAGCCTTTGAACCTATTTACAAGCTCAAATGTCTCTGCTATCCTTAATCTTGAGCTTGCATTTCTTTAACCAAAAATTCATGTAGGCATGCTAGCGATCCAAGGGTGGTCACGGCTTTGGCAGATTTAAAAAAAAAAAAAAATGTATTATCTTCACGTGATGCTATCATGTGGGCCAATGGGCTGCCCTGAGCAACAATAAAAAAACACAGAAACTCCAAAAAAGACAAGGGAAGCAAAGAACTCGGTGTAAGAGCTGTTCCGGCCCCTGTGTTGTTAAGGGAAGAAGAAAAAGGAGACAAAAAAAAACCTCACAGTACATCTGACTTGTTGAAACAGTTCCTGACGAGACTACCCTCATTTTATGTTTCCAGTGTTCTGAAGATACCAGTGTTGTGGTGATTAGAACTGCTGACCTTGACCAGCAGAATGTCATGTCACCTCGCTGCCCCCTTGACACGTGGCGGAGGGCTGCAGACCCCCCTCCCACGGGCACGTTTGCAGTGCCTGTCTGCTCGGATAGTCCTGTAGAGGTTACGCTAATTCATTGGAGATGTGAGCTTTTTTTTTTTTTTTTTTTTGGGAGAAAAATATATATAAATATATAGATATATATCACTATAGAATAATGCATTAATAAAATGAGGCTTTTTTAGAGGAAGACCAAAAAATTCAATGTCTTAAAAATATATTTAATGGCAATGCAAAAGTCTTCCTGCTTCCATGCTGAACTTTTAGAACAGAGGATTGTATTGCGAGACAAAGTTGAATGTAAAGTGATCCCCCAGAACATTTTTAAAGTTTTACTTTTCTAAAATCACACGTCGCAACAGTGTATAGACCATATGATGTTAGTTTGAAGGTCAATTTCAGTGTATGATACGTATACTTTATGAAAATGTATAAAATATCCTGAAGTTCGGATTTAGTTTTGGGACTGGGAATCGATGGCTGGTGTTTGCTGCGTAGTCCCCCCGGTTCAGCAGGACCGAGTGCGGGCCCTGCCGGGTACGGCGTGTGTTTGGCATATATAAGGAGTGCTCCATGCCTAGAGTGGTCTTGGCACCATATGCGTGGCTCCCGTTCATACTGCAGCTTACAACAAGCAGAGTAAAAAGTTGATAATATACTAAATTTTCCTCTATCCTGTACATTTCAAAAAAAAAAAGGCATATGCAATATTTACATTTTTAATTTAGTTTACAGAATGGAACCAAAATGTATAAATGTTATGTTTGCTAAAACTTCACAATGTATATTGGGTCTTTGTACATTTTGCCTGACTTACCTTAAATTTAAAATATTTTTTGCTATATAAACTTTAACAGTTATTAAACAGTGTTTTCTTTTTGGGTACGTATTGTTTCTGGATATCGAGATGTTAAATATATTTCTTGCTATTGTGATATGACAAGAGACTTACCTATCTTGCTCTGTCTTCCACTGTGCGCGCTGTGTATAAGGGTCGATGTGACGCTGCTGGAGACAACAGTAAACGGACCTAGAATAGTGCATTGTATTCAGTCTGTATTGATCATGGATGCTCTCCTTAACAGCCATATGCAATAAAATAAAATACACTATTTATGAAACGAATAAAGCCTTGAGGATATCTTCTTCTGCGTGGATTCTGACTTTCACATAAAGCCACTCTACTCCTGCTGTTTGAGAGTAAAAAAGTAAACACGAAGCTCTTGAAATTGCTTTGATGCCTCTTAATTTAAATGTTTTAATCTCGGAAACCCGACAATATTCCCCAAATGACAGAATTTATGAAAAGGAAATGTATTAAGCCAACAAAGATGTTACTGACTTCACAAAACACAGACTGCTCACAGTGGGCCGGCCGGATGCTGTTCTGAGTGCTGTGCCAACACTCGCTCCTTCAGAGTCCGTAACAACCGAGGTGGTAGGAGTCCCCATCCTCGTTTTACAGATGACGCGGCCGGAGCGCAGGGACCATAGCTCTGAGCCCAGGAGCCGGGGTCGAGGCCGATCGGCACACGTGTGCTCCTGGCCCTGCCTCCTCCCGGGGATGCACACGTGGGAGGGGTGAACCGATGCATCCAGGCAGGGTCACTGCGGTGGCTGGCAGGTGCACTTTAGGAGGCAGAAAATATAAAAATGATGACTATTGATTTTTATCGAGAACAACTTTATCTCCTTGTTGGAAGTCATTTTTCTGCCCCTCCACTTTACACTAACATTACAGGAGTGCAATAACATGGGTGTCACCTCTTTTGAGCAAATAGAACCAGCGCAGTTTGGAAGACGATTTTAAATGTTGGCTTTTAGGTCACGAGGCTGGTGGACACTGTGTGGGGTGTTTGGGGATTTGGAGGCGGCAGGGCAGCCCATTCGCAGCTGGACGGATTACACGGGGTCTCCCGTTAGCCACAGAGGAGAAGATGGTCTCCCAGGTTTGATGCCTCTGAAATCTGACTATTTTAGTGAAAAAGCGGGTCATAGCTGCCATTCTAGGAGAGTCCCATAGAGCAGGAATCGGCAAATGGATTTACTCAAAAGAGCTGATTGCAAATGAAGTGGGGAGTCGTTGCCAAGATCCACAAATTGCCAGGAGCGTTTGCTCGAAACCAATCTAGAAACTTTGAGGAGAAGGCTAAGCTTCATAGAACAGAATGATGTGAAGGATGGAGATCCCACTCTATTGATTTTGGGAAGAGTGATTCCGACCCGCGGATGGTCTCAGTAGTGAGCTTGCAGGACGCGGCTCGCTCACGGTCTCCTGGCCTGGCATCCTCCGCAAGAGTCCAGGATCCGAGCTGACCTGCAGGACCCCGGGCCCTGGTCAGACATTACAGGGCAGGCTGTTCACTCGCGGGCGTGCGGAGGTCTGAAGAGACGAGGTGTGCTAGCATTTGAGTGAAGCCAGCATGACTTATAGCGACGCTGTGATGCCCCGCTTGAAGGACAAAGGGGATAATTGCTCCTTTGAAATGTGCGGTGTGTCTCTTCCATCACTGCCCCCCCTGCGCAGCTCTCCCGCGTTTCCCTGATTGATACAACTCGGTGGAACTTGAAGGTTCCGATCTTGCTTTGGCAGTGATCCGTGAGACAGGGCTGCGTGGCCTCGCGCACTGACTGGCAGCTGGGCACCGTGACCACCCCTCCAGGGTCTGGCCGGGGTTTCCTCCTCCAGCCCGGCTCTGTTCCACTCTTCAGCTCGTTCTCGCCTCTCCAAAGGACGCTGTTGAGCTGTTGGGCAGTTTCGTGCCTGCTTGTCCTTAGTACCTCCCTGATTACGTGCTAAAACGATGTCCTTGAATCTTCCTCAGCCCTCGAGTGACTCATGGCCTTTGCCACGACATGTAGAGAGAGTTCTGGGCTCTTCTGACCTGAGCTGTGCTTCCTGGGTTTTCTTTTCCTCTTTTTCAGAGTCCACTCCTTTCTTCCAGGACGGGAACGCTAAAAGCTCTAAATTGTCACAAAATTCCTTACACCTCAAGAACCCTACCTGAGCGGCCCCAGCCCCCTCTCTTCAGCCTTCGCATCTGAGATGTCACAGATTCCCTTGTGACCCCCACATAAAACAAAAACATCAAATTGATTGCATTTCCCAGGAAAGAGGTGTGCAATACCGTACAAGTATTCACGAGGATAGAGTTTACCGCAGATGATAGAAAACCCAGGGCAATGGCTGATGCCAGTTCTCCAGCACTTGGGCTGATTGGAATCAAATCAAATGCTTGTGAGACCAGATCATGGGACGCTGGATCCCCAGACTTTCTTTTCAGTCACCTGGGGGGTGGGGCTCATGGATTTGCGTTTCTAGGAACGTCCCAGGGGATGCTGAGGCTGCCGGTCTGGGACCGCATTTTGAGAACCACTGAACAGTAAAGGGATTTATTATCTCCCGTAACAAGGGTGCAGGGCTGGGTTACTTAGGCAGCTGCCTGGCCTCATCAGGGGCCCAGGACCTTCTCACCTTCTACTCCGCAACCCTCAGCATCTTGGTTTTTCTCTCTCAGACCTGTCCCCTCATGTTTATAAGATGGTTGTAGTGGCCCCATAAGGCATATCCTCCCATAATAATATCCAATAAAGATAGTCTCTCACCCTTGGGTACTTTTTGAAGGGATGCAAACGGTCCCAGAGCCACCTACCCCCAGCCAGCTGGGCCTCACTCCCACGGATCAGAACCAGGTCCTTGACCATTGTGATCCTGGTCCCTGGGGAGGGAGATTCCTGCGGTTGGTTTGCACTGAATGAGGCTCGCCCCCTGAGCCTGGGAGCCGTCAGCATCCAGGGACGCGCCAGGCTGCCAGGCGGTGAATGGAGCTGGATGCTGGTGACACTCTGGGAGACGGGGTGGTGTCTTGCAGGGCGGGGCTGGCAGCGGCAACAGAAAACGGACCCGTGATGGGAACCCTTTCAAATGCAAGTAGACCTCAAATGGGCCCTCTAACATTCACATTACACACACTCCCAATCTCCAGGGACTTCGAAAAGGGGGTTCCTAATAAAGTACAAGTGGAATAAAGTGATGTTTAGCTTGATCAAAAACATAGTAATGATGCCGGCCTATATTTACAGAATTGTTGTTTTCCAGACCCTGAACATAATTCCAGCACAGTGTTCTTTTGTAGGTTTGTTTTCATTATTCTGTACAACATCGGAAGCTATTTTATGAAAGATCAAGATACAAAGGATGGGGGCGCCTGGGTGGCTCAGTCGTTAAGTGTCTGCCTTCGGCTGGGGTCATGATCCCAGAACCCTGGGATCTAGTCCAGCATCGGGCTCCCTGCTCCGCAGGAAGCCTGTTCTTCCTCTCCCACTCCCCCTGCCTGTGTTCCCTCTCTCGCTGTCTCTCTCTCTGTGTCAAAAATAAATAAATAAATAAATAAAATCCTTAAAAAAAAAAGATACAAAGGATGGAAAATCAGACCTTTGCAGGAGCATTAAAACAAGGACTGTTTAGGTTGGAAGAGAGAAAGCCATGGTGATTTATCCCCATCGGTGACATTAGAGGCTATGATAAGAAAAGAGATTTGTCACTGACCTTCTTGAAAGAAGATATAACAAAAGAAAGGATGAAAGGCAGTGGGAAAGACACGTTCATTTTCCGCAAGGAATAACTTGATAATAATGAGGATTATTGAATGCCAGTATTGACGTCGAAAGAATTTTAGATGACATTCTCCGAAGCCTGAAGAAATAGGACTTTCTTTGAAGGGAAGGGAGGGCGGCAGGTGGGCCCAACACACCCCACGGCCCTTCCTGCCTTTCTCAGCTCTGGGAGCCAGGGGCGGCTGTCCTGGATGCACCTGCCAACAGCACACCCTGGAAACCCGCGGGGCCCGCTCCTGTCTCTGGCCCTGGCATCTCTGAAGACTAGGACTCTACTTAGCAGTGGGTTTGAGCAGGAACAGGAGCATGATTATGCCCAGTTTACTTTGTAGTGCAAGTATGTAGCAAACAGTGTTTAAGAATCTGGAGTAAAGATCTAAAAACCTGAGGCGAAGATCAGGATCTTAGGCCAATCCTGACCATCAGCTACATGCTAGAGCACCTCCAGTCATGTTACTTTGAGGGATGACAACACTCGGTGCAGCCAAAGTGACAGAATGATCCTTACAAAATCCACGCATGACCATCTCTCCATCTTGGTTAAAGATCCTTTGCCCCCCCCCCCCACCCCACTCTATTATATGAAAAAAAAAACTTCCTGAGCCTGGTAGACATGGCGCTTCACGGTGTGGCTTCCGCGGCCTTCGATGGGCCCATCATGGCCCCCACCGCAGGCCACCCCTTCTGCTTGTCCGTGCCCGAGACTTGCCGAAGTCCGGGAGCTACACCCAGCTCACACACGGGTGGAGACAGAATGACGCTGAAAAGAATTGCTGGACTTCCTGTATTATACCTTTGAAAGCTTCTGATTTTGAAAATGTATTGAGTTTTCTACTTTAGGGGCAATGATTATGGGTGGGTTTTATCTCTGATGCATCTTCGTTTCCAATCATTAGCTTCTCTGTAAATGTCTTAATGCCGTTCTCCTTTGTTACCTGTCCGTACTCACTCCGGTTAGTTAGAGTTTTCTCCGTGTCTGTGATTCTGTTTCAGCCGTGTCTGCTCCTTACGTTTCTAATGCACTAGTGCTGCTTGGTCCTAGTACGCTGCTTTAGAGGACTTCATTCCCCTTTTGATCTTATTCTGACTTTTGTTTACAGATTCATTTTTGAGCTCTTTAAAATTTATTGAATCTAGAGATCCGGCTGAATGGTTTCTGAGTTTGAATCACTTTGGGGACCTGGCCTTGTGAAGGGTTCCTCCTCCAGAGATCCGGCTGAATGGTTTCTGAGTTTGAATCACTTTGGGGACTTGGCCTTGTGAAGGGCTCCTCCAACTATACACTCTACCCCCTCCACCTGGCTAGACTCATCTGCCCCACGCTCCCAGGGCTGCTAACAGTTACAGCGAACTCATTACCAACATGAACCCTTTCCAGACTCTGTTCCCTTTGCCCTAGAGCGTTGAGGGCTCCTTCTTTACCTGGAAACTGGTACTCAGGCTTCAAGACAGATATCATCACCTGGATCAATCAAGATAAGCTAGGTGATGCTGCGGTGATAAGTGAGCCCCAAATCTCAGAGGCTTATTTCTCATAATAACATCTCCAGTGTGAGTGGGTGGAGGGAGGAGCGTGGTCTAGCTTACGGTGGTCATCGGAGACCAGGGCAGATGGAGGCACACGGATTTGCTCCCAGGATCACTGCACAGTAGAAAACAATGCAAATTGTCCACCGCTTCGGAAAATTTACAGTCAGAAGTGAGACATGTCACTTCTCATTTTTCATTGACCAAAGCGCATGCTATGGCCACATCTTCAAAGGGGATAGGAAGCAGCACCACCATGTATCAGAAGGAGGAAATCCATAAATATTGGGGGAGCAGTCTTAATGACAACACAACCTATTTTCAACTCACCTAAGCAGAGCTGGTTACTCACTCCTCTGGATCCACAAACCCCCAAGGGCTAAGTAGGTTGCAGAGCACCGAAGCTCAGAGGGATTGCACAACTTGCTCAGGGTCACACAGCTAATAAACAGTGAGTCAGAATTCAGAGCACTCATTCCAAGTGCCAGGTCTTTCCCGCTGTGCTTCAACAGAGCTAACGCAGCACACGGTCCGTAGTAAGCTCCACGAATGTTTGCTGAATATTTTGAATGAATGCCTTTGTCTTGTGTACTACTAAAACAGTACCAGTCTGAGTGAGCTCATTGGTCTGGAATGATTATACTGTGTACTTGCATTATTTCTCAAAATTTACCTTGTTTATTGGCTTTATGAATGCATAACATTACTTGGGGAATTAAAATACATCTTCCGAATTATAAGTGATTCATATTCAATCCTAGTGTTCCCTCAGTACCTAGCATGTGTGGGAATTACATGTAGCTCCCTAGAACAGAAAGGCCAAAACAACAATGGTTCAAACAAAGAAGGGTTTATTCTCTCAGGTAAAACGAGATCAAATGTGGACATTTCAAGGCTGGTATGGTGTTTTCATGAAGTTTCCCAGGATCCCAGCTCCTTCTGTCATTAAGCTTTGCCATCTCCAGTGCACGTTTTCTGTCTTCAGGTTTTCTTCATGGCCCAATGTGGCTTCTGCAGCTCCAGCCATCACACTTGCTTTTCCAACAAGAATGATGAAGGGGCCACACACAAAAAAGTCAGCTGCTTTATAAGTGGACCTTCTTCTTGAATCTCACAGGCTGGACTTTAGACAAATGTAGAAGCTGCAGGAGAAGCTGGGGAACAGACTTTGAACTGGGAACATTGCACCCCAAAATGTAATAGGGCTCTCAGTCTAAGGAAAGGGGGGAGACACATTATATATGTAGATCTGACTTCAAAAACACCTGCTTCCTTTGTATTAACTTGATCATGTCGTTTGATTTTTAAAATATAGGGGCACCTGGGTGGCTCAGTCGTTAAGCGACGCTCTTCGGCTCGGGTCATGATCCCGGGGTCCTGGGATCGAGCCCCACATCGGACTCCCTGCTCCGTGGGAAGCCTGCTTCTCCCTCTCCCACTCCCCCTGCTTGTGTTCCCTCTCCCGCTGTCTCTCTCTGTGAAATGAATAAAAAAAAAATCTTTAAAAAAAAAAAATATATATATATACCTTTTATTAGGTTTCCTTTCCTCTGAAGGATCTTTAAAATTGCATGACCCTGAACTGAATGAAGGACTTAGTCCAAAGGCTCGTGGTGCTCATGGACGAGCGCCGAAAGCATCACCCATAGCAGAGTAATGGTTTAACTAACATGTGTTTACTGTGACCTATGCAGTGCTGGAAAGGAAATATACACAGGGATATATCTGTTAACAGCTGTGTAATCTTATGTCGTGAGAACACCTCCGCTTTCTCAGGGAAAAATGCACACATTTAAAATGACTAAGATGACATGTGAACTTCAATTCTGGTAGGACATCCTTAGCTCTGGTCCTTCACGCAGTTACCTGGAGGTAATGGGGAAATTCGTTCGACACTAATTCATGATGAGAATCACTAGACCAGAAAATTCACTCCGTTTTTCCCACTCAGAAGACGTAGAAAAGCACGACCGTCCCCGTCCAACTGTGAAGGTGTTTGCCTTCAAGTAATTGAGAAGCCAGGTCACTCTATGCGCCTGCATATTTGAAACATGTCACTGAGAACCTTTCCTTTCTCCACCATTTGTTTCTTCAACAATGTTTGTGTATCTCCTCCGTGTTGGGCTCTCTTCCAGGCACTGGAGGCAGTGTGGGGAGGAAACCTGCATCCTAGCGCTCACGGAACTTCTGGTGACAAACAAGTCACTAAACATGAGATGAAGACAAACAGGACGGGATAGTATAAAGAGGGCTAGCTTGGGGAAAATGGTGGGAGCATTATCTTCTGTGGTGGCTAGAAAAAGCCTCTCTTAGAAGGTGACCCTTGAACAGAGGCCTGAGGAGGCCCTCTGGGGGAGATTCAGAGGAAGAGCATCAAAGTCCAAGGGACCAGCATGTGCAAAGGCCCTGGGGCTGAAAAACATTTGACATACTGGAGAAACAAGAAGGCTGAAGTCTTAGTTCCTGCTCTACCATTTCAGGTTGTCAGTGAACTATTTAATCCTCTTGTTTAAATGAGAATCAGTTATGCAAATAATCTATCAAGGTTTATTATGGTTGTTAAGAGCTTTGCTTTACTGCCTAATACAGAGAATGGGCGGAATAGGAGAACGAACGGCATTACGCAAACAACAGAAACTTCCCTTGGCTTTGAAGGGCTATTCATCTGGAGTGAGTATATATTCCAGGAGAGAGGGAAGGACAGAAGCAGGCTGGACATTAGCAGAAACAGTATGTCCCCTAGTGGGGGCTATGCCCGCAGAAGCACCAGAAGGGCTGGGAGCGAGGCATCAGATGGCAGTGACCCCTTTCTCACCGACATGGCCAAGGGCAACGTGTGGGAGCCGAGGCTGCTGGGGCTGACGAGCACGCTCACCACACCGGGGCGCATACAGATGAGCTGCTGTCTGCAGCCCGAGCGGCTGGGCTGATCTCTGCTGCCAGACAGCACTGAGCCATG
Organism: Phoca vitulina; assembly: GCF_004348235.1. NCBI lineage: Eukaryota > Metazoa > Chordata > Mammalia > Carnivora > Phocidae > Phoca > Phoca vitulina. The sequence continues at coordinate 3,213,538 of NW_022589708.1, forward strand.
TCATCTCTGGCCGGTCACCCAGAGGGCTTCTGGGGAGGTCCAGAGCGGACATGAGGCGGGGCCCATGCCAGTGGGGTCCTGATCTGCTGTGTCCATCACCCCATGTTCCAGAAGGTTAATTTCATGAGTCAGCGTCATCAGAAATTACCAGGCTGCATAGTTTCTTTATCCACTGATGCAATTACTATTATCACGTTATTGGGTCTCGTGTATTCCATGACATCTGTGAAAAATGTCCATGCTGTCCAAAGAAAGCAAAGCACAAAACATTGTCACGATCTCACCCGTTCTCGCAGGGTGAGGAATATTCACTGCCATGCTGAGGAACGGAGATGGGCGTGTCCTGCTAAAAGAAGCAAAGATGAAGTTTTCAGAAAGTGCCCTCTCTCTGGCTGTGGATTTTTTTTTTTTTTTTTACAGGGCATCTCACTCCACCATCCAGCGATGCCAGAGGATGTCCAGAAACAGTCACTCCCACAGCAACTTTGTAAGATTACAGGTTTGGTTTTTAGCTGTGTCGAGCTGGGTCCGTGGGTGAGCAGGTTTCCCCTAAAAAATAACAGAGGTCATTTAACTTGCAACGGCGTAAGATGACATACACGGGCGTCCATCTCTGCAAGGCTCTATCACGCACCTGTCAGAGTCCTTGCAAAGGAGGAGGGAAGCCTCGGGCTGAGAGTGAGCCTGGCCCTCCCTGATGAACACGAGTGGTAAGGGAACCCAGACAAGAAGGAGCTCCTGGCCGGCCAGGGCATCTGCCGGCAAGAGCCCCGACGGTGCCGCCTGGCTCGGCATCTCCATCCCGCGGTTCTCCGTTAGGTTTCCCCAGCACTGAACCCACCCTGGGTGCTTCCTCCCCACGGGGCACGGGAAGGGATGGGATATGCGCTGCCCGCTCCCACCGGCTGCCTGAGCTTTCGAGGACCTGCCGGGGAGGTCAGTGCTCCTCCGTGGCAGGCGGCCCAGACTTCGTTTACTGCTCTCAAAGCAAACTCGCATTCCTTCCTGCCGGTCCGGTCCATTTTCTGAAAACACGAAGCTCTTGGATCAAAGTCACTGCTTCCTGCTTTCATGTGCTCAGCCTGAACTAACAACGTCCAGCCGGCCGGCCGAGCCAGCCCGGTGTGGGCGACGCCACTGTCCCTGCCGAGCGCACAGAGGCCCCGGGGTCTCAGCCTTCGGAGAGCCGTGAGCTCCCGTTTCCCATCACAATCCCCTAGGAGTTACTCAGTGTTAGTGCACTTCTGAGGACTGCACTGGAGGGCGGCATGTCTAACTCGGGCCCTGGAGACATAAAATTAAAGTAACACCCCCGCATCTAGTTCAACTGATGATGTCATGCCCTACCTCGGGTTCTACCACGTTTGAAGGTGGCACTCCCCCGGGGGGGTTTCCTCCGGGATCTCCTAAATCCTGGCTCTGGCAATGGAGCGTCCTTTCCAGCATCCTCTAGAAAGCTAATTGAATACAGCGGGAAGCCGGCACGAGAGCCTTTCACTGTGTCTGCCTCCTTTCCAACAGGAAGCAAAGCTGCTCCATTCCAAAGAGGGCCATTACCTCCCTCTGCACACACATTCCAATTATTCAAAGGTATGTTGTTTCCCCGCCACTAGAAGTTGTCTCCTCATTACCTGAGGCACCCAGGTGTGGCTGAAACTAGGCTCAGCCCCGGGAGTAAATGTCTACACGCAAGGCAGCCTGTGCATGGCGTGGATGCCCGCAGCAACCCACAGCTGTTAGCTGGTGACTCGGGCAGGATGCGGAGGCCAGATGGACCGCAAGGTGCGCTTCCGCTTGATTGCTGAAGAGCAGTTCCTCGGAAAGGGGATCTCGGGCCCTCACCCTGTCTGTGGGCCCAGGCTCCATCACACGGCTCTCTAAACTACTCTTTTGAGGAAGAAAAGAAAACTTCTCTGTTTCCTTTGCATTCAAGGTCAGGTGGCAAGGTGTGACTTGTAATTATTGATCGACCCCAAAGTGCCCATGCGAGTAAATTTAAAATATCTATTGAAATAGTTTTTGTGTTGTTTCCTATCAAATAACTTCTAATCTTTATTTGTTGCTATTGACTGAACATGTGTATGTACCCCCAGATTAATTTGTTGGACCTCACCCCCAGGGTGACGGCATGGGAAGTGCGAGGTCCCGAGGGGGGCTAGTTCCTTATCAAACAGGCTCAGAGGGCTCCCTCGCCGGTCCCCCTGCAAGAGGACAGATGTGGTCTGTGACCCAGAGGAGGCCCTAGCACGGCCCGGCAGCACAGCACCCCGGTCTTGGAATGCCAGCCTCCAGAGCTGTGGGCGGCAGATTTCTGCTTTGTGAAGCTGCTCGGTTCATGGCCATCCGAACAGACGGCCACGTTTGTAAAGCGTCCACCCGTGACAAGTGTGTGGAGGTGCTGAGCCGCAGCATGCGAGCGGCGGTCACAGCCAGGACATGGCGACACGTGGTCTGTGGCACGCGGAGATGTGGGTAATCATCCCAGAGCACAGGGTGCCAACCCCAAGTCTCGGTCTGCGTCGTGCACGGCGGGGCGCGGCCGGTGGCGTTGAGGGGTGCGACCCCCTTCCTGAGCACTGTGAACGGGCCTGAAGGCGCTCTGATGGGTGAGCAAAGCCACATCAGCCACTGAGGGTGTTGTCTGCATGGTTCCCTTCGGTGCTTGGTGCACACGTGGACTAAGGTGAGCCTTTTGCTGAAAGGTGAGGAGTCTCATTAGCACCTTTTCTTTGGAAAAACCCAAGTGAGTGCCATTTAATAATGTATGATAATGTTTTTCATCCGCTACTGTGCACACAGACTCCCCGGGAAATGTGTTAAAATGCAGAATCTGAGTGGGTGGGTCTGGGGTCGGCCTGAGTCTCTGCATGTCTGACAGCCCCTGCTGGGGCGGATGCTGTAGCGACCGTCCTTGGGGCAGCAAGGGACACGGGATGCAAAGCATAGCATGTAGGAAGAGGAGCTGGCTCTTCAAGTCAGTGTCTCCTAGCTTCTCCATTCTTCCTCAAACCCTCCTTCCCTCGGAATAGGGCTAGTGAACCCGAGCCCAATAACGAGATCAACTTGCAACATGGTAAGGGAACCATAACGGGTTAACCGCACCCTGAGGTGCTGAGGCTTGTGGCCCCACCGGGCAGCCTCCAAGGCAGGGTGCCTGGGTCCTCCTGCTCGACCCCTCTGATCGTCCCACCAACGCCACCAGGCCGTGGAAATGACTTCTGTTGAACCCCAGAACAGGACAAGGAGCCTCTCCGTCTGTCACCCACTTGTCACAGAGGTCCACGCAAACATTGGCTTCTGCAGTTTAGAGGAGAAATAATGTGGAATCAGGCAAAGTTGCGGGAAGAGCTTCTTCCGTCCCTGGGGCCCCTGGGGTCCTACCCGATAGTGACCACAGTTCGGCTTTCCTCCTACCTTCCTGCGAATTCACCCGACAGTGCTTAGGAGTGATCACTAAATCAAACCCGCTTTTCTTAGTTTTGGATTGCTTAGCGTCCAGAATCCCCGTGCTTGGTAAGAGAGGACAGCGACGCTAACCCGGATGTGAGGAAGCCCGTCTCCCCCCCCCCACAACTCCGGGTTAGAGTTCGTGTGACACGGCTCCTTTCACTGGTGCCTTTCCTCTCCCTGTCCTAGAAATCAGTGATGCTCCCGTCCCACTGCTCGTCAACTCGACACCCTTCCCCGGACACCCTCACGCACCCACAACGCGCCTGCAAATCTGTATGCTCCACCCGACTGCCATGCATCTCAACATCAAGTACAGGACGTACTTGATGTACCCCCAGATTCATCAGGACGCACTGCGGACGCCTCATGCTCCAGGGAACAGAGGAGCTAACCGTGTTCCTGCCCAGACTGGCACTTCCCCTGGCATCCCCCATCCGGCTGTTCTTGCCAAACCTCCCCTCCATCCTCCTCACTGCCCCCCCTCCGCAGCGTGAAATCTGGGATGGTGATCTCACAAGGCCATGGGCCCCGAATTCCATCAGGACACATCTCCTGAACATCTCCACCTGGTTGTCTCGCACAGGCCTGGGGAGCAACATGATCAGAAAAGACCTCTTTATTTAGCAGAACCCGTCCTGCCCACCCGTCTTCCCCGCTGCACCCCGGGGCACCCCCGCTCACCAAACCCACAGGCCCAGAAGCTGGGGGCCACCTCCTTCTGCACCCCACGTTACATCCTTCAGCAAACCCTGGCGTGTTCACCTGCCCTAATCCAACGCCTCCTCGCCACCTCCCCTTGAAGGTCACGTGTCTCCCCTTGAGCTCTTCCCCCCATCCCACCCCCTTCCCTGGACCCTGAGTGAGATGCAGACAACGTAAACCAGACCCGGTCACTGCCCAGTGGCTTCCCAGCACAGCTGAGTCATCATCCACGTGCCTTTCCACGCCCGACAAGTGGCCGGCCCTCCGCCATGCCCAGCCACACGGACAAAGGTCAATATATCAATACATTAATTTCCCTTTAAATGTTTCGGGAGTCATGGAAACAACTGAAAACGGGAAGGGAAAAAATAATTATCTAATTGTTATTAGATAATTAATGTTTACACATTTATTTGAATTAAAATGCATACGTACATATTTGAATGTTCACACAGACATGGAAGTTTTAAATACAATCAATTTGTGAATTTATATAACCAGTAAGAATGGGATCTTTTATAGGGTGGACAGGACCCACATTTTCCTTTATAAGGTGATGCCTGTAAATCCGGGTCCAACTGTCACTTGCTGATCACCCCTGCTCGCTGCCATCAGATGTCTCCTCGTCAGATCCCCTGCACACAGGTCCTTCCTGCTTATTCGGGAAGCTTGTCTCGGAGCCCCCTTCCTCTGGGGCCTGGGCCTCTTCATAGCCAAGAGCCATCGTGCAGTTTGGGGAAGGGATCCCCACTTGTTTCCTGACAAAAGAAAATACCAATAAGCAGGTTAAGAACAAAACCACAAGGGTCCTCTTCTACTGAAGTCGTTTTTGAATACTTGGAACCTGGAGAGAGGCTCTGAAGTAAATACAGGATTGGCTGTCACGGGACATTCTGAGGCTGAAATAAATTGTATATGATTTGTTATAAAATAAATGCACAGCTTTCTTGGGTTTGATTTCCCAAACCGCTGAGTTAAGTAAGTGGCATAGAATCCGGTGTCTGATCTTACGGGCTACTCCATTTCTTACCATAGAGTGTGTCATGTAGCCACAACACTTCACGGGGAAGGTCCGTTAAATAAAAATTATTATGTGACTTAAAGTTACTGTGTCTTCAATCAGTCTCTTTTCTCTGTCACTTATAAAAAAGTAATTAATGAAGAATGAAAAGGAGAAAGAACAGACTATGATTCAAGAAGATTCTTCTCCTGTGTGATGTGGAGCAAATTAGTTTACCTCTCTGGGCCTCACTTTCCTCATACGTGAATGATCTCCTAAATGATTGAATTAGGTTCATTCAGCAAAGATCTAATCACCTTGTACCAGGCCACTGGCCCTTCATAAAAGTCATTCCTTTGATCAGAAGTGACGGCATTAAATCACGTAAGAAGAGCTGAAGATGCTGCACCCCGTTCACTACGCGACATTCTGTGCGACAGAAGCCGGCAGGAACGGGCAACTTCAAGATCCACTTGTTAGGCCTCATCAGGGGATGGAAGTCACCCATTGCCAAGATTTCAAACTCGAAAGTCCCCCGCCTGGCCACTCCACCCTCCTTCCTTGTCCCCAGCTTCCGGTCCTGCCCCGCATCCGGCCCCCCGTGCCGTGCCGCGAGGCTCCTCTCCTGCGTGCGGCCACGTGTGGCTTGCTGTGGCAAGTAGAATGTGGATGGAGTGACAAGGCTGTCCCAAACCTTGTCATCAAGAAGCCTTGCTCTCCCAGAACCCCGCCCTCGCTGGAGGAAGCCCAGGCGGCGTGCTGGCTGCTGAGGGACCCCACGGAGCAGACACTGGCTGGTCGGGTTATCTCAAACTGTAAGAGAGCCCCGTCCAGGTTAGCGGTCACCCAGCTGACTCACAAACTCAGAGTGAACCCTTCAGAGCAAAGGTGAGGGTTTCTGGGTGTCTGCCACTCCAGTGCTGGAGTGGTCGGCCTGCCCCATTCCCTGGCCACGGCCACGCCGTGCACTTGCCCCCAGCCAGCGGGACCCTCCCTCTGCTCCACCGGGCCCGTGGTTTCACCTGCCTTCTATCCCCAGTTATCCCGAGGTCGATGGGCAATCGTGACCGAGTCAGGAGGCCAGCCAGGAAAGCCCGGACAGATGACCCCGTTCCCCCACCCAAGATAACCGCCCAGTCAAATCTGTAGTTTCTACTCTCAGTTTAGACCTTAACTGATGCTTCCTTAGTCCTCTTTCTCTTGTTGACACCCCAGCACGTTTGCCCCGTGGTCCTGACCGGAGGCCAACTCTGTGCAGGGGTACCCCCCATACTCCTCTTACCGCCCCCCCGGCCGGTGCTCTGTTCCTCCGCACTGGTCTGCGCCCGGCATCGCGCAGGGGCATCTTCCTGCCCGAGTGGCCCTCACCCCGGGGCGGGCATGCGGGGGCTGGTGGGCAGGAGGCTGTGAGCACATCAGTGACTGGATTGTGTCACTGGGGCCTCCCATAAAGAACAAAGGCCATGGAGACACGGGCGGCTGGAGCCACTAAGTCTGCTGGCAAGAGTCAAGGAGAGCGTCGGGGACACGCGCGGCCGGCTACCCCCCGGAAGGCGCAGAAAGGCGTTTTCCAGGTTGAGGAGGGCGGCCCTGTCCATCTGTCCGTGTCCGCCCCGTCACCCTCCACCCCTCTGCATCTGGTTTCGGCCCTGACATGGTTGTGGGGACAGCCTTCGAGTCACCCAGACAGTAGCTCACGCCCCCGGAGCAGCTCCCTCTCAAGGAAGGGACCCGTCCCTGCTCAGTGAAGTCACAAACACTCCCGAGGGCCCGCACGGGCCTAGCACCAAACACCGGGCCTCCCACGTCTCCCTGGAGGGAGCTTGCAGCGAATGCAGGAGGGAATGCTGCCTGAGAGCCACTCTGAGGGCGCCGGGGTGCAGGGGTGCGGCGGGGCAAGGGCAGGGCTTACAGCCCAGTCTGTGTCGTTCCGACTGGTCGGCACAGCGTGCTGCCCTCTCTGCTCGGCCCCTGCATGCTGAGCCACCCTCACCCTTCACCCCTTGCTGCCTCTGCTCCGGAAGCCTCGTCGCCCCGAGATTGCAGCGAGGACCTTCGGGGCCGCCCGGTGTGCGGCTGCCACTTCGCCCCTCCGCAGCCTCTCCAGTCCCGAAGCCTCGGCCCTGCGCTCGCAATGGCTGGCGGCGCGCATGAGTTTGGGGTTCCTGAGGGCATCTTAGATTTGACATGTCTGGGAAAATGGATCGCTGTTTTCCCAGGAAACCGATCCCCCTCCTGCCCATTCTCTGAGTCGGTGAGGCTAGAACTTAGAGGGCACGACTTATATCTGCAGCCCCGGGGCCTCCCCACAGCCCATCGCCTTCGGTCTGGGAGATGTCACTGGACCCCCCTTCCTGGCCATTCCCACTGGTGACACATTGCGTATTGCACGGGGCATCCTGTGGTGAGTCTCTGGCGATGGGGCCACCTCTGCCTCGTGGCCACCTTCTGCTGCTCAGCCTGGGTGTGTCACTGCTCCATACACAAAACCTTACAGCTCCCCTTATTACGGAACAGGGTCCCGACTCCACCTTTCAGTGTTTCCAGCCCTGAGACTCCACGGCAGCCTGATCTGCGATGGGAACCACCCCTGAGCCACAGCAGCCGGCCACAAATACAGCCCCGTGTCTGCAGGCTCCCGTGTCCCCGGTCCCCTAGCCCTGCCTGGTAAAAGCTAGCGGGCCCATCCTCCCAGGCCCTTCTCCACTGTTACCTCCTCCATGAAGACCTCCTTGATGCCCTTGAATCCATTACTGACACTTGGCACTTTTTTGGCCCATATTTGCCTCTGAACTGGGGCACCTGTTTTATGCCTCTACTCTGAGAACAGGAATGAGTGACCGTCCCGTCTGCCACAAACCTTGACTCTCATGGATTGTAAATATTTAGAACACGGACTCAAAATAATAAGTGATGATTATGAGCACGGTGGTAACTATGGTTTTATAACTCAGGGATAATCCTTGTAGAAATGTGCAAATACTCCGAGAGAGTAGCCCAGAGAGGTGGGCCATGTGTTGCTAAGGAGCCAACAGCTTTAGGGGAGCTTAAATCTGGTGGGGTGGCGGCCTCTCACTGATTAAAGTGTTTGTACCAATCCTGCAGCATTTCTCCAAGAATGTGAATGTTTGGGTCTTCGAAATCATTTGTTTGTGGAATTGTGGGTTGGTATGAAAAGGCCACACTGTAGGGAACTAAGTTTGGATTTTGATAAATGACTTCTGTGGCCAGTTTGGGGAACCTAGCTATACTCTGTTCTGTACGTTCTGGCAGGTCTGTTCTTCCAAGATATGATTACAGGTAACACCAGCAAATATATCAAAAGTGTGGGTCACTTTTTTCTGGCCCCTTGGATTAAATAAACCTATTCATTAGGGGAGCCCTGGAGGTGTCTTTAGAAGATCTAACCAACGGATGCCACGGGCACTTTGAGAAACCCTCTACCTGCATTCCCTCATTCACTGAAAATTATGTGAAATGACATACGATGCACATGCATTATTTTGACCATGTGAAGATTTTACAAGAAATAAAATTACAGTTTAAGTTGGGGCATGCAGGTCCAGCCTTCCCTCCCCAAGGCCAAGATATCTTCGGGAAAAGGAAAATCAGTCCCCAAAGCCACACTTCTTACCCCATCAGCAGCAGTTACAAAGATATCCTCACTCCAAGAAGGCGGATGTCTCACATTCCCACCCTGTATGTAAGGTTCCACTTGGTGTCATAAAGGCAAACACATGAGCAGGCAAACCAAAGGAGGTTTGTTTGTACTTCCTTTCCTCCTTTTACCCCCTTCTCTCCCCATCTCTCCATCTCTCCCCATCTCCCCATCTCTCTCTATATCTCCCCATTTCTTCCCCATCTCTCCCCATTTCTCTCCATCTCTCCCCATTTCTCCCCATCTCTCCCTATTATCTCTCCATCTCTCTCCGTCTCTTCCCCATCTCTCCCCATTTCTCTCCATTTCTCCCCATCTTTCTTCATCTTTCCCCATCTCTCTCCTTCTCTCCCCCATCTCTCCCCATCTCTCTCCCCCATCTCTCTCCATCTCTCCCCATCTCTCTCCATCTCTCCCCATATCTTCCCATCTGTCCCCATCTCTCTCTCCATC
>NW_022589708.1:3222900-3267108 GCF_004348235.1 Phoca vitulina
TCTCCCCATCTCTCTCCATCTCTCCCCATCTCTCTCCATCTCTTCCCATCTCTCCCATCTCTCTCCATCTCTCCACATCTCTCCCCATCTCTTCCCCATCTCTCCCCCATCTCTCTCCATCTCTCTCCCATCTCTCCCCATCTCTCCCATCTATCTCCATCTCTCTCCATCTCTCCACATCTCTCCCCATCTCTCCCCCATCTCTCTCCATCTCGCCCCATATCTCCCATCTCTCTCCATCTCATCTCCCTCCCTCCCATGTGTCTACCTCCAACGTCCCAGTCAGGTAGCTTTGACCTGGTGGTTGGCTGCCTCTGCCACCACTGACCTTTCCTCCTTACACAAGTCTGCACTTGGTTTCCGGAACATACTTGTTGCTATTTCTGCCTCACCTCTGTACTTTGTTAGGCTTGTCCCTTCACTGACAGCGCCTCCCAGCCTCACTCTGCAAGCCTTGGGCCTCGGCTGTATTTGCTGTCTGTGCTCCCCAGCGCCGACACCGTACCCACAGCCCCTGGAGCGTGCGCCTGATGGCTGGCAAGCATCGCAAGTTTAACATGTTCCAAGCTGAGCCCCCTCCCCTCCACCAGCCTGTCCTGCCACCGCCCCAGCCCACTTCATGGCAGCTCCATCCTTCCAGGTGCTCGGGACAGTAGAGGTGGTGGTCCTCCTGCTTGCCCGCAGTGGTGAGCCCTAGGCTCTTCTCCCAGGTGTGCCTCCCGCGGGGCCCCGGCTCGCTTCCCTCGCTTCCCTCGCTAGCTTCGGCTTCCTTCCTCACAGGGGTCCTGCCCGTTGCCTTACCTTGATTCTCTATCCAGAAGCAAAGAGGTCAGATGTGTCCCAACTTCACTCAGAGCAAACGTCTGTGTCCTAAAAAGCTTCTCCAGGGGTGGCTCCCCATGCACGGTCCTGGGGAGCCCTGGGCTGAGCTCCCCGCCCTTGACCCCTCCCCAGGTCTTCAGGCTCGCTCAGCCACCCACACACCCTTCTTGCCTTTCCCTGCATTCACCTCCCCCCTCCCCACTGGGCTTGCCCCCTGGGCTTTGAGCTGCCTCCCCAGTCCCCCAGGTTAGCCCAAGTCCTTGCTGCCAGGACTGTCCCAGGGATGGTGAGATGCATACTTTCTCAGTAGCTACTGTCCTGGCTGCTTGTTCACCTAAAAACTGCAGCCGTTGCCTCAATGGTTCGTTCATACGCACTTTTCCTATTTCATTTTTTTTTTAATATGCGCCCCTCATTACAGCATTGTGTTTCTGACTTGTTTACCTTGTGTGTTGTCCATCTGTCCTACCAGAATGTACGTGAGGTGGGCCAGTGATGTCTGCTCTGCCCACTCCTGGTATCCAGGCCCCCGAAGCGTGCCTGGTGTCCTGTGGGCATTCAGCATATCCTCTGTGAACCCTTCATCGTGACAACCTGGGACATTTCTGTTATAAACAGGACTGACATTCTAGAGTCTTGCAACTGGAAGAAGCCCCGATGAGGATGAGCCTCATTTCCTTCTCAGCGCAGAAATATCAGCGCACCCTGACCGCCCCGGTCCTGAAGGAGGCTCTGCCTCGGGACTCACAGTCAGAGGGGACACCACATTCTCTGTCATTGAACGAGTTCAATCTAGGATTCCTGCCATCCTAGCTGCACACACACAACATTCAGGAGGGGTGGACCGTAGACGTATTTCCAAGGAGCAAGGTGACAAGGATGGTATTTCTGAGGATACAGATGACCGATGGTGCGGGGGCCACCTTCCCTGGCAATGAATCCCGACCTTCACTGATCCCTTTTAGATTTTATAAATAAATGCTAAGTCGGGAAATAGACTTGATCTGATTTTCAACAAATCAGCTGGATTTACTTATTTATACCAGTATGTACTTCCACATGTAAAAAATCTGTTATATAAGTTTTGGAATAACCTGCTCTTTGGTATATAAACTTAATTGCCTTCATTATAGATTACCGATTGTCCCTACATTTTGCGTTCTATAGTTTAAATCACTATACTACTTGCATTTATAGGAAACAAACGGGTTTCTTAAAGTCCCGAAGAAATACATTTATTTAGCATAATCCAAGAACGTCATGGATATAGTCCAAATTATAATTCAAAATTGAAAAGCATGCACTGAACTAAAATGACCAAAACCTACAGAAGTAATTATGACTTACTTTTATTATCTTGGGTCTCAGATATACTAACCACAGGTTCTAACCTTAGCTAGAAAATTAATCTTGGCATTATTGAATATCTTAAGTGCCACTAGGATTCTACAGTGTTTAAAAATGATATTCAGAGTTGCAAATCAGGACAGAGTCAGACGGGGGAACAGGCTGCCCACATCTGAACCCTTGAACAATTCTGCATGGTGGGCAGCCAGACCTTTCGTGGTCTTCAAAGTTAGGCTACCAGCATTCTCCAAAAAACATATGAATTACAACTCTTTCATAGCATGTGACTTGTTTGCACGTTCTCCCAGCGCTGCGGGAGGAGGAGGGGAGGAAAGAGAGAAAGAAACAGGCTCCTGAAGGAGGTACCTGGGGTGGAGGAAACAGTCAATGATTTCTTCCCCAAGACGGCCTCCCTGAATTAGCTCTGCGCAGTCTTTGTGGGGCAGAAGCAATGACTTTTGAAAGGCCATAGGAAAGTGTGGGCTCCATAGAACAGAGCCAGTGCGGGGTCGGGGGGCGGGGGAGGGGGCGAGGGGTGGGCAGCCGGCTCGGGAAGATCCTAATCCTTGAACTCCGCGCAACTGGGGCGGGAGGGGCCGGAACGCGGGGCCTCTGCAGCGCCCAGCCAGCCTGCAGGCATTCCTGAATCCGAGGAAAACACTTTAATTAATATGTAAAACAGCAGTGGGAAGAAAAGCTAGGTTAATTTCCAAACCACATCACTACGGGCAGCATTCAGGTTATGAAACCCTGGGACACTGATAGGAGCTCTTGTTTAAAGGCACAGAGGTGCTTTTGTGTGTGAGCAGCTACTAAGGTGCTCCAAAGCCCTTTTATCTGCCCCCCACAGTGGTATTCCTCTTTCTGTGCTTAAAAACATTGCCTTTTGACTGGCAGGCTGTTGTTTTTAATTTGCAATGCACCCTCCCGGCCGTGAAACCACCCCGGGGGCTCCCGGGGGGCCAGCAGGCTGTTGTTTGGGACCAGCTGAAAGCAGCTGAAAGCAGTGTAGACGGGCAAGCTGCGGGCTGGCTTTCTTGTGCTTCCTTTGTTCCCGCTGCAGGCTACCTCTGGAATGTGGGGAGCAGGCCGTCTTGCTGCTCAGGAAGCTGCTCTGTACTTGCCTGGGGTGAGACTGTGGCTCATTTCCTGGGCTGAGGTCTCCGACCCTGACCTGCGCAGACCGCGTCACGTTCTCGCTGTGCCAGGACTGAGCAGCCTCTGGCAGAGACCAGGATCCTCCAAGGGGAGGCATGTGAGGGAACATGGCCGACGAGTCTTCCCTAGATTGGACTCAGATGGCTTCGCTCAGTGCTTGCACCATTAACCCAATTAAAGCTGCCTAAGGACTTGTCGACCGGTGACTGGGGTGCACGCACGTGCTTCCTAAATCCCACCTTCTCCAAGGCTCAGATAACTAGAGCGACATCCGCCTCTGGTCCTTAGACACCCCGTAGGGGACCCAGGAGCTTGGAATGATGCTGTATCCCTCCTACCCCTTGGGCGTCATCCAATAAGATGCCCAGACCTAGCCATTAAACACCCAAGCGTCTCCAAAATCAGATAAAGACGTGTTCTTGGGTCACACACTTCCTTAAGACTTAGACTTCTCCCCAGGAGGGAAAGCATGTTTGCACACATATGCAGAGTCTGCAAGGATTTTCAGGGGTTTTTGCACACCCCCCCTCTGGCCCGGTTAAGGGGTCTCCTCTAGAATCTGTCGCTCACTGCCTCCGTTTGGAGTTCCACACACCCCTGCCTCATGCCTGGATTGTCTATGACCCCCCAGCGTCTAGCGCGGGCTCCTTCCCATCCATCATGCCGCCAGAGTTGTGTTTCTGCATTCCCAAGGGCGCCCCCACACACTAGCTTGGCACCGCGTCCCCGGGGAGTTTGGGTCTTGCTCTGGGCAAGCCGGATGCTTTGGGTTTTCCAGAACCTGCGCCCTCTTGCTTCTGCCAGGATACCCGCTGGCTGTCTTCGTAAGGCCCCGCTCCTCCTCCTGCGGGATAGCTCATCCATGCCCTGGCACGCTCATGATACTCTCACTCCCTCGGGGAACGCTCCTTGTTCCTTTGATGGAATCTTTACCTCCGGTATCTCTACCGGGAGCCCCCTGGGTTCACCTCCCTAAGCACCGCACGTGCGGCCCAGCTCAGCGTGGTCCTGGCTGAGTGTCTCCTTCACTTGACTTTGAGCTTCTGCCATCACGGTTTCTGTCTCCTGTGTCCTCGTGTCTCAAGCTCCCAGGGCAGTGCCAGCCCACGATTTCTGCCGGGAGAACTGTGACCTGCAAGGAGGTGATGACCCAGGGAGGGCGCCTGTTCTGAAGCTGAATTTCATAGAGTACAATGTTCTAACTTATATTGACTATGTGTCTGGGGGGGGCTTGCGGGGCCGGTGGAGCTAACATGGGGTGGGAGCTACAGCCCCAGCCCCTCCCTGACAACACCCCCGGGAGTTGCTGTTCCCTGTGTGTGGAGAGGGCCACATTGCCTGGCGCTGCACACGTGTTGGGTTCATAGATGGATCCCTCTGGAGCCATGTGGTGGAGGGACCTGGATGGAAAGAGTGAAGAGCCCGGGAGTCAGAGGACAGGGGTTCCAGCTCCCCTCTGCCCCAAGCCACATGATTTCCCTCTGTCTCGTCTCTCTCTCACACGTACAGCCCTGCAACCATGAACTTCCCACTTTTCCAAGGATGTTGGCTCATAGGTTACCCCACATCATTGCTTTGTACTTACTGCTCCCCGGGTCCTAAGACAAGCCCTGCCCCAGGCTCTACACGATGTACCTGCCATCCATGCTCTATCCCATGGTGTACCCCTCGCCCCCTCATCCCCAGGACAACTGCTTGCGGCATCTACGTGCTCACTTTCCAGCTTAGCTGGGTGATGGTCTCCACCACTCCGCAGGAAGAGCTCGCCAGCCTTCTTGATTGGCAGATCCAAAGGACCCTTGTAAGCCCACAACCTTTGACCTCGGGGCAGTGTTTTAAGCCATGGCCACACTCTGCTTCTTTGGGGGGCAGGTTGACCACCTTGTGAGCGAGCAGGCCCCCTGCCTCCTGTGTTCCCTTTACTCTGATCTCGGGGCCCTTGACGCCCAAACTGTTTGGCACACTGAGGATGCCTCTCATTTCCAGCCCTTCTGCAAAGACTTCAGTTTCTGTCATTTTCTCTTTGCTGGAGTATGGTGTCGTTTCCATGACGGGATTGTCCAAGGGCCAGACCGCGCTTTCTGGTCCTGCCCACTTCCCTGGGGCCTGGGCGCTTTGCTGGCTGCTTTCTGGTCGTGCCGCTGTGTCGGGGGCGGGTAGCGCACGCCCCACGCCCCACGCCCCCAGGAGCGCTCCACTGCGCTGCCCCCACGTCAGAGACGGCCTCCACCTGTGAGGCTTCCGTCCGCCTCTTTGCTGCAAGCGTCCAGGGATGCCTTGCCTCCCTTGCCAACAAACAAAACAAAACTAGACCCAACTTCAAAGGAACCCTTGTATGGAAAAACTTATCATTATAAAATCATTACGTTCTCATGCAATTTACAAAAAGACTAAGTTCATTTTTTTTTTCGTGAAAATAACTCAAAACTATCTTGGTTTTGTTTTTCTTATTATAATCAACGTCTAGGCAAAAAAAAAAAAAAAAAAATTGGGAATTCATTGGCTCACGAAACGAGAGACTCCATGGATGGACCTAGAGCAGCGGTTTTCCAAGTGGACTTGCCCTGGACTCCCCTGGAGCGCTCATGAAGACCCGGGGCTGAGTCCTGCCCAGAGTTTCTAATTCAGTGAGTCTGGCGTGGCTGTCTGTGTCCCGACCCAGTAAACTCCTGCCGGTCCCCGCCTCTGTCTCCTTCAGAGCTTGTCATTCCTGCCTGCCACGTAAAATCTATGGAATAAAAGACAGTTAGATGTGAAGGGACATTTGCTTTGTCCAGGACTCCTGCTTCTACCGGTAAAGCTGGCTCTTACCACCCCTGCTACAATGCCCCGGGGGTGACTGAGGACCCGCCTGTCGTTGGTCCTCACCCGTCTCTCGCTCCTCCAGCCGTGACCGGACCCTCTCTGGCCTGCATGCGAGGCTGAGCTTCTCTGCTGGCAAAGGAGGCCTGTGTGTGAGAAACACTCATCCCATTAGCACCCGTCCGGTGTCTGCATCCCTTTGGCCAGAGACGCTGGGGGCACAAAGGGGCTGGGGCTGCCGCGAGGGTGCATTTTTGTGTGGCTCTCGCCATTTCTTCCTTGCCTCTCCCTGCCTTCGGATGTTTCTAGGTGTCAAGGGTGCTGTGTGGTGAGACCCTCCCTCCCGCCTTAGCTGGCCTTTCCGCGGACCCCTGGTACAGAGAGCTCCTCCGTGGGGCTCTCGCTCTGGCCATTAGGGCACCCCGTTGTTCAGACAGAGGGACGAGTCGCCTTTCTCGGTGCCCCTTGCTTCTTATGGACTCCCTCTCGAACATACAGCAGCCTGGAGGAGGATGATAACGGGGAATGTTACTTCCTGAGCACTTAGTAGGTGCTGGCATTGAATCCTTGCAAAGCCTATGAGGTAGATGCTAGTTTCAGACGAGGAGCCCAGGCTTGGTGGGAAAGCTGCCTCCTCCATGAAGCCCACCTAGCAAGGTGCAGCGGCGGGGCTGGGGAGCCAGGCGCTGGCTCTGGGGGGCACCGGGCTGGGGCTGTGAATGCAGACCTCCTGCTCCAGACCCGGGATGCGGCACCTGGAACATTGAGCTGTTGATGTTGATGTTGTTGCTCTCAAATGGATGACGTACCAATTCCCTCCCCGTCCAGGTCCAGTGCTCACTGAGATTCCTGGCAGTCGCCGAGGACTCACTGCTCGCTGTTGCCACGGGGGATTTTCTCAGATCCCTGCTCCGGGCCCAGGGCCATCGCCCCGATTCACCACGCTCAAGAGATGCCTTTGTTAGCACAAAGGCCACCTCAGGTAATCCCCGTGTTGGTCCACCTCCGATTTTAAGCGCCAGATTAATTTTAGAAGTTGCATAAGGCAAGGTCGACCCCTCTGTTTTCCTTGGAGGGGCAGTGGGCTGCCCGGTGGGGTGGTGGGCTCCCCGCCTCAGCCCCCCTCTGCTCTCATCAGCCTGGAGGTACGCTGGCGTGGCTGGGGGTTCCTGCCCGAAGTCACTGGCAAGCACAGAACTTAGGGAGAGCTGAAGATTTAACGCAGGCCTTCAGATCCTGAGGAGCCCTGCCGCGCGTCCCGATCGCTTAGGAGACCCAGCACACCGATCCCTCTCTTGGCAGACATACTTATGTGCTTGAATTACACGTCCTGCTTTAGAAAAGTTACAAAGAATCACAATCTGGGGGGCCCTACATGGCTTTATGCCTTCCCTGAAATTCTTCTATTGCTCCATGTATGACTCTGAACCAAGTGAATGAATGAATGAGGGCTCGGACCCTGATAAAATCAAACACCAGAGAATAAAAAGGATGATAAACAGGCAACCAAATTTCTATCTGGGGGCCAGCCTGAACTTCTTAAAGTTTTGGGACTCATTGGAAAACATTTACAATGTAAGGAGAAAGCAAAGGGCCGAGTTCTGGATCTCTGACCCCGGGGGTGGGGGGAGGACTATCCACACACTCCCCCTACTGCAGCCCCCCGCGTGCGGCACCTGCATGCGTGGGGAGGGCAGGGCCCTACCTGCACCCCAACGGGCTCGGTGAATGATGGCCCCCGCCATCGCCCGCGGGGGGCTGGGGGGACACGAGGCATGCCTTACACTGTTGCTGCAGGCCACCCCGTTCGGCCTCCTTTCTACCTTGCTTGTTCTCCCTTCTGGTTTTTCTTTTCGGGAAGTAGCCCTGACGAGGGGAGAAAGCCCATCACCATTCGACGGGGCGTTGAATTCAAGGAAGCCTGGAGGGACGAGTGGACACCTTATGATTGAATTTTGCCCAATAATGAAAGTCCATATAAATCAAGACTCACACAGCTCTTTTATGAATAAAATATTACACCTGGAGGCAGGAGGATGTGCTATATTTTACTATCTTCATTAATCTGCAGGTTTGCTGTTCAAGGTAGAGGATACCCATCACTGCGAAGAGGAGACATTCCCTTCTGGAGGGCTGTTTTCTCAGATCAAGAAAATGATCTCTCTTTGCTGAGAAGAATCTCTTTTCTCTGATAAACACCTGACTTCACTTTTTTGAGGGTTTGCAAAACGACTTAAGCGTATCCAGGCTCAGGGGTTGGCTGAGTGCCTGCACCATATCCCGAGGTGTTCTGCATTTTATAAGGATTACGTCTGACTCAGCTGTAGTCTGGTCAGACATGTTACCATCATAAAGACTGCGTGGGGTCACTGTAGAACTGACTGGATCGGCAGGCACACCGTCCAGGCTGTTTGCCGTGGTCACAGGCCAGGCTTTAAAGACAAAGGGACGGGGGCACCTGGGTGGCGCAGTCGGTTGAGCATCTGACTCTTGATTTCGGCTCAGGTCATGATCTCAGGGTGGTGAGATCAAGCCCGGCGTCAGGCTCCGCGCTCATCTGGGAGTCTGCTCATCCCTCTCCCTCTGTGCCTCCTCTCTCTTTGTCTCTCTCTCTCTATCTCTAAAATAAATAAAATCTTAAAAAAAAAAAAAACCAAAAAACAAAAAACAAAGGGATGAAGGAAACGTCGAGCTTAAGTCCAGGCTGTTGGTGCGGTAGTGATCATAGGCTCTAGAAGATTGAATACATTAAATATTTTGGTATGGTCCAATCAAACATTGCTCATGACCTAGTTTCACAGTTATTCAGGGTGTGCAATAAGGTGATTTTTCTTTTAAACTATCTTATCAACCAAGCAGATTCTTCCATGTGGCCATCTGCTCTCTTTTGCAGCCCTCAGCTGTTCTTGGAGCTGAAAAAAAATCCTGCTGTAAAAAAATCAATGTACTTCTCTCATAGAGACATAGATTTAATATGTCACAGGAATAGATGCCATAGAAATACCTAAATTGGTAACACTGATTATATCTCCATTTGATGGAGGGATCTTCAGGAAAACGGAACATAGGGTCCGTCAGATTATTTAGGTTATTGTTTGAATAACAAATTCAGCAATTTTAGCAAGTAGAATAAGACACAGCATTTTCACACTGAAAAGAGATTTTAGACCTCTTTCCTGTAGTAATGTCTTGTTGAGGCTATTTTCCTGGTGTTTCTGAAACTGTGGTTCTGTTCATAGTTTCAAAAATAAAAGCTTTGAATTTGGCTCTGTTTGGGGTTCAGCCAATTAGTGCAGCTTGTTCTGGTTTGTATCTGAGGTTCCGTTTGGTACATGTGCTGGGAGTTGGTGCCGTGTTTGTGGACAGGACCCATGTTTATCTGAGCGTGTAAACAACAGGAAAGGCTGTTTGGGAGCCCGCTGCCATGATGGCCTCCCACACTGGTGTTCCCATCCCCGACTGCCTCTGGAGCTGGAGAGGTGAGCAGGGCTCTCCACATCTCCAGGGGTGAGCCTAATGAGAGACAAGGTCAGTTAGTGGGAAAAATACAGAGCTCAAGACGCCTGCCTTCTGCTCCCAGCCCTGATGCACCCAGAAGCCTCTAGACACACACCTGTCAGTGCGTGCAGCCCTTGGAGCAAGGTGGTGGTCTCTCCCAGGGGAAGGGGCTAATGGGCATCCGCCAGGTGCCTCTCTCTAGCCAGCAGTCACAGGGGCCCTGCTGTAGGTCAGATGCCCACCCCCGTTCCATTTGGGGAAAGTCAGACTCAGAAAGAACTCAGATTTGAAAGCCAGCTGACAATAAGGGGTGGAGTTCATTCAAATGCTTCTGGGCTCCCACGCGGCTCTGCTTTCAGTCTTGAGGCTTCCATAGACACAGGTAGAAGGTAGCATATAAATTGTAAACTTCAACATTTTTACAGGCCAAGCATCTGTAAAAAGCACAGTAGTGCAACTACAAAAACCTGTAAATCAAATATTTTGATATGGGAAAACCGAATAGCAGCAACCCTTTTTCCTCTGAAGATAGCCACATTGTTGGTCAAAGGATGTTTTCATCAGATGGAATCATATTGAAGAAACCTGCTATGATTTGGAAACATTTTTCCTCATCCTTCCTACAAGAATGGCTTTTTCGGGATAAAACATAGACTCTGGGGCCATTCTGGTTTTTGTTTACGGGAAGTGGGCTGACCTGTGGGAAACAGGTTCATCCAATCCAGTGAACGCCAAAGTGCAAATCGAGACTCTATTATGATCTATTTATGAAATGAAATTTCTATAAATCTCTACTTTTCATTTGCTCCTGATTAGTTAAATCAAACAGGAAACTGGAAGATGCTGCCAATGCAGAAGATGAAGAAAATAAATGAGAGAAGTATTTACAGCTGTAGTGATTCTGAAGACTGTCGTTTGCTGTAGAGGTAGATGTTTGGCTTTTGCTTTGGGATTTTTTTTGGTGGGGGGTTCTTTGTTTTTGTTTTTCTTTTTTAAGATTTTATTTATTTATTTGACAGGGAGATGGAGACCACAAGTAGGCAGAGAAGCAGGCAGACGGAGAGGGAGAAGCAGACTCCCCACTGAGCAGGGAGCCGGACGTGGGGCTCCATCCCAGGACCCCGGGATCATGACCTGAGCCGAAGGCAGCTGCTTAACCGACTGAGCCACCCAGGCGCCCCTGTTTGTTTTTTCTAATGGAATAAAATCAATTTAAAAATGTCATCACTTTTAATGATGCTTTTATTTTATTTCTGTTTTTTTGGTATTTTGTGGTGGATTCTCCTAGGTTTTCCTACCAGTTTGGCCCACAATTCCAACTCACCTCCCTTAGCTGCGTCTTCATGTATCATTACAATGATGCTTTAAGTGAGCAAAATGGTCCCTTTGAACCGTGGAATAGGTGAATGACCTTTTGAAATAAACACGCGCTCTGGCGCGATGCAGCCAGAAAAACCAAAGGAATTGACAGCCAAATAAAAAGTGATTGGTTCAGTTGAGCAACACCTGCCAAATCGAGACTGCCGGCTGGGAAATTCTCACCCATGCTCCTAAGTCAAGGTTGTATAAAATGTGGAGGCTGTGTGGCTCTGCAAGCAACCACTGCTCTGATATTTAAAGAGACTTGTTCTTTTCTCTTTCCTTCCTGGAATAGAGAATCGGGAGACCAGGGTTTACTGAAGACGAGAAACCAAATCAAACAGTGGCTTGTTCTTTAAAGTAAACAGAGCAGAGACTATCGGTGGCAGATGCAGCCAAGAGCTAGCTCTACGTGAAGAGGAGATTATGAAAACAAAAATCTCTTCCACTGAAATAATTATCTTTAATCACTGAACTGCTTTTAATGTTTTTTATCCACACAGAATTTTAAGAGTAAATGACGCTGACAAACATTAATGAGAAAATGGGAAAGGTGGACTTATAGGTTTAGGGGACTCTAGAAGTCAGCCCTTCTCACTTGCCTACATGGACCTTACTTCTTCTTCAAAGCCCTGCTGAGACCCCTCGTCTTTGGGTAGCTCCCCCAGCCATCCCAACCCCTTCTGACTTCCTTTCCTTTCTGTATTTCTGAAACCCGTGAAGACATGATGTCACTTGGTTTAGCTCTTTCTCTTTAGCTGATAACTTGAGGGACAAATGCTGGCTCCCTCCAGGGTTTATATTTGAAAAAGAAATAACAAAAACCAGAACAATTTTGATGAGTTCTCTTCTGTTTTGTGTGTTGTCTCTGTCACTCCATCTGCACTGAAGGGAGCAGGGGACTTTATGGCTGTCTCTGTCCTCCATAGCCCCTAGCGCCACGCTGAGTCAATGTGAATGCCAGGGGGATGGTTGTGGAAATGTGTTCAGGTGATTGCACTCTGCCTTTAAAAGTTTATTCAGGTATTTGGAACCAGATCAGAGACTATCTCCCACAGGTAGTAAAATTTGATCCCTTAGCCAACTAGCCAAAGGTGAACAGGCTGTCAGAGTCATACCTGCTGCCAGTTTTCAGAGAATGTGAACCCTGTTCTGGGTTACTGTGTGTTTCAGATGCCAGGGCTGATCTCTGAGGATCAGAAGTGGTGTTGTGAGTCTGACCCTGGTTGGAGCCCTTTGGGTCCTACCAAGTTCTGAGCTCTCCAGAACAGGATCCGTTAAAAATGGCAGACACGTGGGAACTGGGGGTTTCCTGATAAGATGGAGGGATCCTTCCAAATCCTGTGACTGTTCCTTACCGAACGTCCTTAAACAGAGTATGGCTAAGGAGTTAATGACTCTTTGTTAACCCGGGTATTGTCAGTTCACCTGTTCATTCTCAAGGCAAATTCTTGCTATGGATTCCAATAACTTTCTTACAAATACCATGCAAAGTACTCATTTTCTTCTTGTTCAAAAGCAGTAGTCTCTCTCTTTTACTATTTTTTTTTTTTTATGAAGTTCTATTGAGAACTATGATATACTCAATTTCAGTTGTGTATGGGAGACCAGCTATGAATTCTAAGTATAAAGCCAAACTTTAATGCCATCCTGAAGGGTCCAGAATTGTGGAACTTCATATAACTGCAGGAAGGAAAGAACCCTAACGTTTTTGTGTGCATGTGATGTGCGGGCTCTGAGCAAGGTGCTTTCTGTTCATTACCCACTGAATCCTTCCAGGATGTTCAGGCTTGGTCGACCTTGAGCTTCAGAGAGGTTACACTGGCACATGGAGGAGGTGGGAAGGGAACCCAAGTCAGCATCTGCAACTTTCTTTCTGCTCTTAATTCCTCTGTGACAGATGTCCTTGCTTTGTCCTCCCATTCCTGTGGCCTGGGGCTCTTGACAGGTTTCCTTGTTCACATCTGTGATTTATTCCCCCGAGATGCTGGGAGCTCTGTTGGCCCAGCCCTGCTGAATATGAGTCCTTAACAATACTCATAACCTACCCGCCATTCACCTGTTCACTCATGCACGTACCTCCTCACCCCTGCAAGTCATAGACATCATGCACTTCCTTGTAATGAATGACCTCTGCTCCAAGAATAATCACAGTAATTATAGTAATATTAACAATCACTATGACTATTTACAGCAGCAGTGTTATGGGTTGAATTGTGCTCTTTCTGAATTGATATGTTGAAGTCCTAACCTCAGAATGTGACCGTCCTTGGAGATAAGAGTCTTAACAGAGGAAATCAAGGTGAAATGAGGTTTGGGGTGGTCTCTGATCCAATATGACAGGTGTCCTTATAAAAAGGGGAAATTTGGACACAGAGGACATACGATGTGAGGAGACAGGGAGAAGACTGCTGTCTACGTGCCGAGGAGACAGGCCGGGAGCACACTCTCCCTCTCAGCCCTCAGAACAAACTACCCTACCAGCACCTTGATTTTGGACTCTGAGCATCCAGCGGTATGAGTGAACGTATTTTTGTTGTGCAAGCCCCCATCTGTGGTACTTTGTCATGACAGTCCTGGCAGAGTAATAAAAACAGCAGTAACCCCAAATGTGACATGTACGTATGGACGTATATAGAAGTGCACACACATATATATCGCACAGTTACCTTTAACACGTTCAAGGTGTGGTGCAAGATGTTTTTAATGCAGCATCTCACGAAATCCCCCCAGCCATCTAATGCTCCCAGTACCTCTGAGATTTAGAGTTCAGGAAACTTGCCCAAGACCACACTGCTAGTAGGCAGGATGTCAGTTCAAGCCCACACTTCGAACTCGAGAACGTTGCCCGTGACCAGCATGGCGGGTCATTCTCCTCTGTCTGGCTTCACGAAGTCTCTGCAGTTTGCTGGATCTGAGCCCTGCGTGTCCCCACCGTGAACGGCTCTCTGTCTCAAATGTCAACAGTGTCGTCAAAACAACGATGATTTTTTCAAATCACTAATGTTCAGGGGACATTAAATTAAGTAGGGGTTCTCATATTCCCAGTCTCCACATAGCCGAAGAATCTGTTAGAATGAAGAAGGTAATCTCATTAGTAAGCCATTACCTTGGAACCGAAGGGCAAGTACGGTGGTTGTTATTTCTGGCAACAGAGGGTTTTGGTCCTGAACAAAAGCTAGCCTGGTACACGGTCGTAGAGACTGTTTATGAATAGGTCACTGTTTATAACGTCCAACTCAGTGTTGCTTCAGAAGCAGCCTGCCTTCCTGTCCCCTGGGCAGATCCTGGAGGGTTCACGTGGAGGTGGAGGGGTTTGGGCTCCCTTCTGCCCCCAGCCCTCATGGAGGCAGCTGAAGAAGATCTTTTCCTCTTGGCAGGCCTGCCTAGAAATCGACGTGGGGGCAGAAAGAGAGTGAGGCTTTAACATCAGACATTACAGATTCTATATCCTGTATTTTGATTAGCACGTGTTAGCAATCTACCTTTCAAGTACATCCATTTGGGGTTGAACCGTGTCCTTTCTAATTGGGTCTCTCTGGCTTACTTTCTCATATTGTTCAACGTTTATTGCTTTCTGTAAGTCATTGATCTTACATACGAAGATTTCGATACAGAGATTCAGGGAAATCTGAGTCAATTTATAATATTTATATGGTTAGCTAGTAGAACTTCCCCTAAAACAGTTTGAGGCCCCAAACCTTTTTTTTTTAGATGGGGGAGGGGCAGAGGGAGAGGGAGACAGAATCTTAAGCAGGCTCCATGTCAAGAGTGGAGCCCGACGTGGGGCTCGATCTCATGACCCTGAGATCGTGACCTGAGCCAAAAGCAAGAGGTGGATGCTTAACTGACTGAGCCACCCAGGTGGCTTATAGCAAGAGATTGCCTCTTATTTTTGGTGGCTTTAATCGAATCAGATCAATCGAATTATTATTCCTGTTGATTTTGTGGAATTCTGGTAGTAGCAAGGTAAAATGGTGAGACCAGGTGTTGTGTTGGTCCTCAAAACATATTTATTTCCCTTGCCTGACTTAATATTTTAAATTTTTTACATAATGAGAAGTTGAGCCCCTTCCCTTTTTCCCCCCAAAAGGGCTGGTTTCACCAATTGGTTTGTACATTTAAAGAAGTATTCTTTCCCAGTGTTAAGATTATAAAGTGAGGTCTTTGAGCAGAGAGAGGATCCGGTGGAAAGCCGGAGGGCTGAGGGGCGTTCTGTCACGGACGTTTCCCCTTCTGACAAGTGAGAGGTGCTCCAGCCATAAATGCTGGCATTTCTCCTCAATGGATGTGACTCCTCCTGTGGAATCAGACAATTCTGGGTGAAAAAGGAATCAATTCACCGGGGCCAAATGTCACATTTTACGGGAGACAAATCTATGAAGGGGGCCGTGATTTGTCTGAGGCACTCAAAAATGAAATGGCAACACTGAGATTCTAAGCCACGCCTCCTGATGACTAGATCAGTGTTTTCCAACAGAATTCCAATGTTGCTAATTATTTCATAATGAGACACATCAGCGAACTGCCCCATGACGCCATCTTGAAGGGCAATGGGCTGTGTGTACTCGCTGCCATTTTGTTCCCAGTACACGCTACACAGCAGTTCAACCACGTCTGTCCAATTAAAGTTTTAAAGAATAAACACATTTTCTCTTAATGATTATTTTCAAATAATTGTAATGTTCTTTAAAGAGTACTAATAGTTTTGACCCTTCCATTGCCCGTGAAGATGGCCACCTCAAGTTGAAAATAAGGAAAATGAAGCAAAATCCACCTCTCTTTTGCTACCTGTTATTAGTGATATGAAAGTTTTGTGGCAACAGAAGACACAAATCTGTGGGGAAACGGAGTGGGGAGGTTACTTTGATATCTTCTCTCTGGGTTTTAAGTGCGCCGCATTATCACAGATGACGTGGTAGTATTAGCAAAATATGTATTTCCAATGCCCATAACTGAGCTACTTTTGAAATACTTGAGGCCGTTAGGATCCACCCATATCATTGCAGACCCAAAGACATCAATTAAATTTTGGAAAAGTTTGTTCAGCTTGCTTGCCTCTAGGAAGTCCATAAGGAAAATGTAAACAAACAAACAAAACCCTCAAAAATTTTTTTCTGTGTGGTTTTGTTCCAAGAAAGCATTACGACAGGCTTCTGCCCAAAACTGATCAATAGACGTAGATATTTTAAGGTAATGAGCAAATGCTACAACCGGAGTAGTAAGAAACATTAAAAATAGAATCCTGATGCGTGGGGGTATGTCATCCAGCGCAGTGACTGGGGTTGGTAACACTGCCCTGCGTATTGGGAAGTTGCTAAGAGAGTAGATCTTAAAAAGTCCACATCATGAGCAAAACCAACTTTTTGTAACTACATAAAAAAGGAAAAAAAAAATAGATTCCTGAAACAGAAGAGAAGCTTGTTTTTCCTTCAGCAATGGTTTTTGTAGAGGTCTTAGCCGCGACGCTGTGGAAGTCTGATGAGTGTTCAGTGGGGAAGAACATCAGGAGTTGGTTTCTTACCTGTGTCCCTTACCTTAAAATATACTTATGGTTTTGTTGAAGGCTGACCTCAAGTGCCCTCAGGGATGGTCTAAACACGTTCGAAGTAAAAAGTCAGTAATTTTCAACTTGTATTAGCATTCCTTTTGTCCCGCCCCCACCCCCCTGTTTATTCAAATTGCTTCCAAGATAGGATAGGGGATTGTATTGAAATGGTTGAGCAGCCCACAAGCCATCATTAATCTTCTTGGCGGAGTGATGGCATCCCGGGTTGGGAGTCTCGACCAGTAGACCCAAACGCTCCAGAGTAGGTGAATGAGTCTGTTGCTCGGCAAATCAACAAATGTGTTGACTGGTTAACCTTCCTCCCCAAGGCCCAACCTCCTCTCCACCCCCAGGCACTGCTCCTGAGCCTCATTCTTTCTCTCCTGGGCAGTCTGCAGCTCGCTCTCCACGCTCTCCATGTGTTAGCTGATAACTTAAGGTGTGACCCCTCCCAGGAGTATTGCACTTCAATAGAGGCCTCCAAGATAGAAAATACTTCAATGAAAGGAGCAAGAGAAGGGAGGACCACGGTTATTTTTTAAGTCACTTGCAGGTAGAGTTCCAGGCCACTTGGCTCCCTGTTTAGCGAGAGCCCACTGCACATGATTCCCTCCAAATCAGAGAGCCCATGACTCCAAGTGGCGTTTCCTCCCTTTCAAGCATCACATTACAATCATTTCAGTCTAAAATCTCCTTTTCTTGCCTGTGTCTTAGCTACAGATTGTAGCTGAGTGGGACTGATCTCATCCAGAACAGAAACAGTAAAACTATTGAATCCTAAATGACATCTTAACAGTGTGTGAATGAAATAATTCCTATTTCCAGGACCCTGTACCTGCTGCAACTCATGCTTTCATAAACACGGTGATGTGTTTTGCGCTCGGACTCTGAAATGCAATTCCAAATCCGGTTCCCTACTTTCTCAGCTATTTGAGTGCACCTACCCATGTGTGGCGGGGCTTACTGGTTACGGTTATCTTCTGCCCATGTCTGCAGGAACAATGTGTATAGGACATAGAACTACGTCTGTTAATATGTGTGTGGGATGTACCAATATTTCCAGCTTATTTTCATAGAAAGAGAGTTATAGTAACTGATCTCTATGTTCAAGGGCAAACATTTCTGGAGTTCTTTCTATGGCCAGCTGGAGATATTGGATATACAACTGGAAATGTACATATAACACATCAGATATCATCGATCAGAAATAGCAAATGATCAAATGAAGACGCACAACTGTGCTTACGATTTAGCGAGATATGCTCAGTTGTAGGTTTCCGTAAGCCCTCAGAGTTAACAACCGTCTACTTTGTATTTGGATTGGCCGAGGACTACAGCCAACAATGCGAGAATACGCCTCCTGGTGTGGTTTTGCCTTGTATATTTAATATTCACTTGTACGTCTGTACCGTAAATATTCAGACAGAGAGAGTCAGCTCCGTGGAAGGCCCCGGAGTGAAGGCATTCACAGCGTGCTCCGGCTAATTGGTTGTCGTGATCTGTGCCCATGTGTAAGCCTCTATTTTGGTGTAGAGCAAAAATAAAATCAGTTCTCGTGATTTGTAAAATTTAGTGTATGCTTCCTACTAATTTAGTTTTCAGATCATCTCTGGAAATTCTTTTAATCTTTTCTGAATCACAATATTGTTTTTCATTTTTGGGTGAAAAAAAATGGCTTTCTTCCTAAAACAAGGCAGCTTTCTGTTTCACAGTTGTGCAATAGGGTGGAAGGTATTGCAAGTCTTTCCCCGCTTCTAGGTAGAGTGATCAGCTCCCAAAATACCTGGGGCGGTTCCCTACTCTTCACGCTCCTGGACACCTGCAACCACCTGCTAGCAACAATTCTAAAGATGCCCCAGACTTCACTTTTCGTTGTTTTCTTCTGAACGTTACTCAATAAGCTGATCTTGAATGACACATTTATTTTTAAGGGATATTATTTTTTCACTCTCATTTAAAAAAACATTTTTTAATGAGAAATATTTAAAAATTTACAAAAGTAGAGAGCATGGTACAAGGAGTAGTCAAGTACTCATCACCTACTTTCCAAAATTATACACTCACGTCGGGGCTTGCTTCCGGTACACCCCTCCACCCAGGGCTAGAGCAGACAAAGTGCCTGGAAGAGTGGAGAATTAATGAATTAATAGTCCTGGAGAGCAATTAGTGTGTGTTGGGGGGAGGGGTATTTTTAGGGTTAGGGCTTTATTCGAATAGGTAATATAGCTTGTAGATCCTATCAAAAGTATGGTTTCAGAAAGTTGTAGGCCTATATTTTAATTTTAAACTTTAATGACTTAATGTATATCTCCTCAAGATATCCATGTGTAAAGAGAAAAATATAGTCAGCTTTCTGGAAGTTCATATATCTAGACAGCCATCTTTGTGCGGATACAACATCTGGTTTAGGGTTTGTAATGAATGGAGCCAGAATGGGTTCTGGTCATGGACACTGGAGAAGCCAGGGTCTTGTCACTGCAGGGTGACCGTACACAAGCCACTGAGTCAATCACTCTGGGCCGTAATTTCCTGCTCCTTTCATTTTTAAATCAAACTGATATCGAGCAATTACTTTTTACCAGACCCCGTGGGGAACACAGGGGCACATAAGTTGCCATTCTAGACATGAAGGGGCTGGATCTTCTCTAGGGACACTTCCAACTCTCATAGTATGCTTTTATTTTATTTTATTAAGATTTATTTATTTATTTGAGAGGGAGAGAGAGAAAGCATGGCAGAGGGAGGGGGACAGGAAGAGAGAGAGGGAGAGAGGGAATCCTGAAGCAGACTCTCCGCTGATCTCAGAGCCTGACCTGGCGCTCGATCTCACGACCCTGAGATCATGACCTGAACTGAATCAAGAGTCGGCCGCCCAACCAACCAAGCCACCCAGGTGCCCCTCGTAGATGCTTTTAATGACTTATTTTGTTAATATTCTTCCCAAAGCATTCACTATTCCTCATTATTTACAGGATACATCATTGAGTCTCATATTTGCGATTTACCACACTCTGACCCAAATCTGCCTAACGTCCACTTCCACTTCTTCCCTACTAAAATCATTCTCTCCAGGCACAGTGATTCCAATTATCATTGTCACCTGGCCATTGGGTCACCGAGGTGTCCCCTCTGCTTCCCTCTGAGCATCCAGTTCCCACCTGTTCCTTCAGAGCCAAAAAGCTTCTTACCTCCTCTGGGGTCCTCCTTGCTCAGGCCTTCCTTCCCATGCTTTTCCAGCAATCACACTGTCCCTTCTCAGTACAGAACCAGTCTTCAGACATCCCTGTCCCCGAAAGCCCCCCTGACCCACCACCGGGCTCCTTCTCACCTCCCCTTCCTGCCGGGAAGCTTGTGGATAGGAAGTAGTTTGTGGACAGGAAGTAGTTTGTGGACAGGAAGTCTTCCCCTTCCATCTTTGAATCCCAAACGCCGAGCAATCACGATGCCTGGCCCAGGGTCCGTGTTCAGTGAATGATAAAGGGATGCCTCGGTCCGGCCTCATCATGCCATTGCTCCCCAGGTGTGTAAGGAAGAGACCACAGTGCTGTCCTTCCTCAAGCACCCAGGCTGTGACTCACCCAGGAGACCTTCAGTGAAATGGAGTCCATTTTCAATGTAGGGAAGTTACAGTTTTCAGGTTTTTCTCAAGAGATAATCATTTTCAAAAAATTAATCCATTGCTAAAGATTTTATAAATCATGATACAGGTATCCCATGATACTTGCTAATTACACACAATTGCAGATGTTTCGGTGTCTGGGAACACCGGATGTCCTTAGTAAGTATGTAAAATTTGTTTCGTGATGTCTCACAATCGTATTGGAGAAAAATTTTTTAAAAATTATTTTTTTTACTAACTCTGCTTCTACTAAAATAACAACCCACATGATGGCAGTCCTTCGGTTCAGAGCCCCTGAAAGGCATTCGAAGCATTTTCAGGGATCCTGTTTTGTTTGGGCTTTGACGTAAACAGTGAGCTAGGACGCTTCCCAGGGTCTGCGTTCTCTCACACTTAGCGATGAGGAAATCAGGTTGAACACCCATTTCTGTCGTGCTGTCTGGGGAGCAGTAAACCAGCCACAACATGTTAATTCAAACTAATCCGTGAGCCACAGAACCTGAAAGCTTGGACACATCTGGAATATGCATACTCTGAACAAGGCGAAGTGAAAAGCGAATATGACCACCAAGAGAAGAGGGGGGTTCTCCTAACTGTGACCACCTCCTGGTGCTGCACGGAGCCACGGAGAGCCGCCCCTGGCCCCAGCGTCCTGGAGGCAGGTGCCCCTGCCCTGGGCCCTACGGGGTCTGATCCCCACCTGCCGCCTGACCCCTGGGCCCTGGCGTCCTCACCTGTGACACGGGGGCCTCAGTGCCCGTGATGCTCCTACGTTGGTGCCTGGCGCACGTCCCTGGTGTGCACTTGCTTGTATTATCCCACAACGAAATCTGACAGCAAGGTTGTTACTAAATTATCTCGCTTATCTGTATTTTGCTCTTTATTCAGTTCTTTCCCTTATCCATAGAGAAGACAAACCATTTTACTACTTCTCATTCACGTACTCAGGCTTACTTCTTGAGTACGCACTGTGGGAAAAGCAGAGTGCCGGGGGCTGCACGTGAGTGTGAGACCTAGCGAGCACCTCTCCCACCCGGGCTGTGGGTGGCAGGAGGCTGGTGCACGGGCCCCCCAGCAGCCTCACCAAGACCTCTCCCAGGGGTGCGAGCTGGTACTCACCATCCACCCCCCACGCACAGAGGAAGCACCTCACTGAGGGACATGCTGTCTTCACCCTGTCACCCCCCGACTGGCCTCTGTGTGACACTCACCAGGCTGCCCTTGCTCCCTGGGAAGCTTCCCGTCCCACCCCCAGGGCCCCCAGCCTGGAGAGGACCACCAAGGGCCACAGGCACCTCGCAGATGCTGTTTCTCTGAGTGCTCCGCGGCCGTCTGCCTGCCACACACGGACCGTTCCCACAGACCGTCTGGGATGAGCACTGCCTTCTCCCGGAGATGTGTGTCATGATTCCTTGCTTGCAGTTATTTCTAATCTTTTTTTTTTTTTTTTTTTTTGAGAGAGAGAGACAGAGACAGAGAGCACAAGCAGGGGGAGTGGGAGAGGGAGAAGCAGACTCCCCGCTGAGCAGAGAGCCTGACGTGGGGCTCGATCCCAGGACCCTGGGATCATGACCCGAGCCGAAGGCAGATGCTTTACGGCTGAGTCACCCAGGCGCCCCTCCAATCTTTTCTTTAATGACTAGATCCTGATTTTCCTTCGGAAATGGCATGTTTCCCCTTGCTCCCCCAAGGACTCTGCCTCGCTCTGCTCCCGTTGCCCGGGGTCTCCGGAGAATTTCCACACCAGCTGCAGGACTGCTCCCTCCTCCTTAAACTTCTCCTGTGACAAGATGCCTATCGCTTTGCATCAGGTTGCATCATATGATGTCAGAAAGCTGGAAGAAAACAAAGTCTCTTCCCCAGGGAACGGGTGCTCCCGACAACACAAAGGGGACTCGGGGTGAGGGATCTTGGGTTTCGGTTGAAGAACATCTATCTCTGCTTTAAATGATCGTTCTTCAGACCCACCTTCTCCACTACAGTTTTCATGGGCATTAAAAACACATTCTTCGTTCTTACGTGTTTTCTGAGCCTTGAAATCCGTTCTGCTTGTTTAATAGTATTCAGGGTTCAGTACACTACTTGATTTTGTGTTCATCCTATTCCAGGGATGGATGATTAAAATGTCATCAACAATATAGGAACACCTTGTGGAAAACCTCGTTCCAGAACTAATATCTTATTGATGACTGTCCTGATTTGCTAAAAAGTCACCT
Source organism: Phoca vitulina (assembly GCF_004348235.1). Lineage (NCBI taxonomy): Eukaryota > Metazoa > Chordata > Mammalia > Carnivora > Phocidae > Phoca > Phoca vitulina. The sequence continues at coordinate 3,245,270 of NW_022589708.1, forward strand.
ATTGTGAATGACTTTCTTGGGATCAGATGTTTTGAACAAAAAACTTTCATGTGAAGAATGTATGTTGTTATTCTGTTAATTTGCATTTTATTTTCTATCATGATTTTTCTATCTGCTGGTGCACTTTGATTAAATTTCAGAAAAGAGCTTTTAACTCCTGCTGTTACTGACTTTTCTGTAGTGAGACCCTGGTGCACAAGCCGAGGTAGGATTTGTGAGGGGCAGGGCCCTGCAGGGAACTGAGGTCCAGCTGAGCAGCCGTTCAGACAGGCATTGGACCTCCCCCTTTGCAGAGGCTGGGGCCCATCTAGGGAAGGCTTTTACTGGGTTAAACTTCGCTGACCATCAGAAATGCGCATGTGTGGGAAAATAAATCACACGCCATGAGCCGTCCCTCTCACAGTTCTAGGGCAAGGATAAAGGAGATAAAATTAGCCCCGTTTCCTTTCCTGACCATCATTTGGCCACCAATGGAGAAGCCAGGCCACAGTCCCGAAACCTCCGGGGCGGTGGTCACTGGCACGCCTTCCCTCTGCTTCCACAAGCCCACCTGCTTTGAGGGCCATTCCCGAGACAGACGGCCAGGAAAGGGTGTGACTGGGAATTCTATCTGATGCTCTGTTCTCCCAGGATAACCTAGAGTTTCCCACTGTGTTTGAGGACATTTTCTCGACTGCATTTCAGACACGGGGGGAACAGAGGGAGAATTATGGAAGGCAAAGGAGAATACCTGTGTGTGGGTAATGACCCTCATTTTGCTTGCTTTCGTCTGAGCACGTCTGCGAGAGCTTAGCTCCCCAGCTGGGGTGGTTCCAGTCGGGTGTAGGGTGTGGAGTGCCTGAGAGATCCCGCGTGAGCCAGGCTCACGGTTCTTGCCTTCTTCAGGCTGTGGATGATTGCTGAGTCTACCCGGGTCATGGAGCAAACGGTGCTGGGTATCAGATAATGCTCGGTGCTCGGTGCCAGGATTGCAGGCCGGGCTTGCCCAAGGTCTGGCCTCCTCCGTCTTCCCCTGCTCCGTTCCCACCTGAGCTGGCTGCTGTGGCCCCTGGGCTCCTGGAGCTGTGGCCTCCGTGGGGGGGGGCGGCGGGGGGGCGGGGGGGGGGGCAGCCGGCTGCGCAGCCTCGTCCTGTCCTGTGTCCTTCACCTCTAGTTTCCTTCTCTGTTCTCTAGCCACACGGATTTTCTTCCCTCACTTGAGGACACCGTGCTCCTGTGGCTTCAGCTTCTTTGCAGATGCTGTTCCCTCTGCTGGAAACTCTTCATTTCCCTGTGACCAGGTGACTCCCGGGGCTCCTTCAGAACTCACCTCAAACATTCGCTCCTTAAGGAAACTTCCTCCCAGGTTAGGCAAACCCCCGTTGTATGATGTCACAGTGCCATGTACTTCTTCAGTCGTTACAAAATAGGGCAAATGGTTTTGAGATACACTGATGTGACTCTGTGCCTTCCATTTCCTGGAATACGGCCTCCTCCCTGCTCAGCCTGGGCAGCCGCCTGCCGCGCAGGGAGGAGGTGCTCAGCAGTAACGCCGAGAGCACATTTACTCATACGTGTAAGGGTCAGCGGCTTCCGGGACACTAACTCGGATACGGGAGCACACGGAAACATGCGAAGTCTGGAGTCCAAACTTCACAGAGAGAGGAACATCTCCCATGCTTGGTTGGATTCTCTTCTTCTGACAGATTCAAAACCGGGCGAAGTGCATTCGACCCTGGAGTTTTGTGCAAGGAAGGTGCTGGGGAAGCAGAGGAAGCAGGGGAGCCCGTCTGGTGCCATGAGGCTGTGGGGCAGGGAGGGAGAGCGGAGTGAGACGGAAGGCAGTTGATGGTCAGGGCACAGCTCCCCCCCCCGCCCCCCCCCCCCCGCCGCGGCCGCGGGTCCCCGTCTGTGTCCCCCCCCATCCCCAGCCAGCACAGTGCATACACACACAGGGGATGAACACACATGTGTCAGGTGAGCGTGTGAATGAACGGAGGTAAAGCTTTAAGCTAAAACAGGGTGATTTTTTTCAAATGCCACACATCCAGGTTACTACCCTGGATGGATACCAAAAAGGAAAAACAAAGATAACAGAATTATAACCAAGAAGATCACTCATCACACATACAAAGGACAAAGAATGGATTAAATATCTATAACAGAAGATAAGATTCTCAAATTTTATACACATACACAGGTATTCTGAAACAAAGTGACATAGAAAAAATAAACGGGTGAACAAAGAAATATAAGACGAATAAAAAATAAAAAGAGCCCCAAATAGCTATATTAATATCAGATAAAAAGGAAAAATAAACAGTAAGGGATGAAGCGGGCTGCTTTAAAAATTGATTTTGGAAACTACAGTTCATTATGAGAATATAATAGCCAGGAATATTTATGAGTCAAATGACATAGCATCAAAATATACCAGATAAAAGCTGTGAAAAATACAATAAGAAACTGGCAAAGCACAGTCTTAGGATATATTAATAATATGTTAAGTAGGGGCGCCTGGGTGGCTCAGTTGTTAAGTGTCTGCCTTCGGCTCAGGTCATGATCTCAGGGTCCTGGGATCGAGCCCCGCATTGGGCTCCCTGCTCAGCGGGAAGCCTGCTTCTCCCTCTCCCACTCCCCCTGCTTGTGTTCCCTCTCTCGCTGTGTCTCTCTCTGTCAAATAAATAAATAAAATCTTTAAAAAATAATATGTTAAGTAGAAAAATGTTAAGGAGAAGAATCAAATAATGTAATTAATACATTTCATTTACTAGCATTTGTAAAAATTATGTTATCTTCAAATGTCCCTGGCAAAGGTGCACATTGATTATAGCCTATGTCTCAAAAAAGAGCTGGGTCACTTCCACAGCCTATAATATCTGACAGCGGCAAATAGAATTTAAGCAATAACAAAAAGCTCAGTGTAAAAACTATGTGGAAATTAGAAATACTCACTATGGAGTCTTTTCAGTGGCAGAGAAAATGAAAACTAAATAAAGAGATTGTTCAGGAAATGCTAACAGTGCAAGTGTCACATGGCGTAATATTTGGGACACCAAAACCCAGACGGGGCTAGGAGAGGCTGTAAGTCCTAAGGATTTTTATTTAGGAATAAGGAAGAACAGAAACAAACTATCCGTTCCACTCCAGAACCAAAACAGTGTCAGGAATAATAAACAACAAAAAATAACCAGCCATCATGACCTGACGTGAGTACAAAAGCAGTAAATATACAGTAGAAATGAATGAACAAAATCTGAAAAACTGTAGAATAAATACAGTAACTCAAAACCTGATTCTTTGAAATGAAATTTCAACATTGACAAATCTTGGGTAAGATGTGTCCTAGGAGTAGGAGAGGTAACGGGCAGGGGGTGGGCATTGGAAAGGAGAGCTTGGCGGGAAGGTACCCACAGCCCTGCCCACTGCCCGCCCACGACGCGGGAAGGCCACCTGACCCTCTTGTGCCTCGGATCCCCATCCTCACCGTCAGCCACCATTCGTAAAGTCCTCAGAAGGGGATTTTTAAAAGAAAATCTTTGTGTTTGTTGAGCAAACAAAACATATGGACACCAAAATAAAGCAATACTGTGCACAGCCACATGATAAGACATTTTGAAATCTAGCTGAAATGATTAAATTTCTAGGAAAATATCTCTACTAAATGCCATTTAGAAGAGGAAGGAAACCTGAATTATCAATGCTGTGGGAGACATGAAAGGCGTTCCAATAGAAGTATACTTCTGCCGGTAGAAAATATTCTTATTCATTCATTTGTTTAACAAATACTGATTATCTACTATGTGCCCTTCTGTGGCTTTCATGCTAGAGAAGGTACTGTAATTGTTTTACCTCCCTTTGCAAAAAATTTCAAAAGTAAGCTATACTTCTTAAAAAGAGAGAAAGAGCATCAACTGGTAAAGACCAAAAGCCAACAGCTTCATCTCCTCCCCTGGCCCCCCTGTGTACCCTGCGTATGTGTCTGTCATCTCTCTGTCCCATTTCTGTGTGCATGTGCGTGTTTAGTGTCTATAGGATGAGATTATCCACCTGTTCTGTGCGTTTTTTTTTTTTTTCCCATTGAGGATGGTCCTCCATGTCAGCACATGGTTATTATAATTACGCCAGTTTCATTGCCTTCAACACAAGGTGTGTGGTTGAACGTGCACCAGAGGAAATGCAGTCCAAGGTCACTCACAGCTACGGCCTGCGGAAGAGTGATCCGAGGTCAAGGTCACCTAGAGGACCAGCCTGGTGTTTCAATCGAATCTTTAGGTTGCAATCCTCTGTTAATCCCCAGTGCTGTTTTCTGCTCAGCGTTCCCCTCCCACTTCCTTCTTGTCATGGTAGCTGGTTCTAATTTTGTGGGTGCAAACTCCTTTCCGGTCTCTCAGGATCAGGTTGGCTCATTCTCGTATTATTCCTCCTGTTTGCTCCGAGGCGAGCTGTTTTATGGGGCCATCACGATGCCATCACGATCATGAGCCTCCACGCTGGCGTCTTCCTTGTGTCCCGAGTGGCCCCTGGTTGGACTCGTTTTTATGAATGAAGGTCTGGGTTGGTTTCCATGGGCGCTGATTGTGGGTTTCCTCTGCAGTGTGCACATCTGTTTCCTGAGCAGGCCTCTCCCTTGAATGGCTAACTCCAGGCCCCCCCGAAAGTGGGGGAGGTATCGACAGCAGGAAGAACGGGAGGGCATCCGGGGGACCTCCTCCTTCCCACGCCCCCCCACCCCCTGGGCCCAGCGCCAAACCCGGGAGGCGGTTCCCTGAGAGCTGATAACCCGGCGCAGAGATACCCTAGCTTCTTGGTTCCTGCGTGGCTCCTTCGTTAGTGATCCTTCGCAGCGCCCCTTAGCTGAGAGAAGCCGAGACAGCCCTCTTCCTAAAGAGTCAGGGCCAGCGACGTATTAACTCTCAATGTCCTTTTCGAAAAACTAGTGCCTAGAAAGTAAAAGAGAAAATAGTATGTCTCCTCCGTGCTCCAAGAGCGCCCCTGATGAGTGGGGTGCGGCCGCAGGGTCTCCCACTCGGGGACCAGTTCAGGGACATTTTCCCACCTTGTCTGCCCCACCTGGATTTCCAGTAGCTCTTGGTTTTTATTGTCGCACTTGCAGAGAGAAGCCTCACGGAAAGCAGTGGAGTGCCGCTGTTGAAGCCAGAACTGTCTGGAGCGAGAGTTTCATTGGCCCTGAGGGGTGCATGACCTCCCAGAATGGAAACACTCCACTGAGACCCCTGAAGATGCCTCAGCATCCCGGGCCCGGGCTTGCAATCTGGGTGACAACTCCAGAAACTTCCCTTCCCGCCGCCCTGCTGTCTTTCTGCCTCACACCAGCGTGAGGGGCTGGGGTACTTAGCTCTGATCTGCTCCTTTTATGCCTCAAAACCTCCCTGGGAAATTTGTTTTCTTTAGAAAACAGGGTTTGGGCTTTACCTTTGAGAGGAAAGTGTCCTCTGTCACTTGGCCACAGGGGGTCTATTGACTGCCCCTCATATTTGGCTCTGGGCAAACTGTGTGGGTTCTTGACTCTGAGTGCGGAGCCTCCCCGAGGCTCACCTGGGGGCTCCTGAACATGTCTCTTCCACAGCTCTTCCCACTTTTTCTTTTCCATTACTGTTACGTTTTCATCTAAGTATTTATATCTATCCTTTTCTAAAAAAACCCAGAAATTTAAGAAGGAGGAAAAATAGCTCTGTCCAGTGTGCCCTGTGGAATTCTCTCGGGATTCTGGTCGGAAGGAGCAGCTGCTTAAAATGTCTTACAATTGTATTCGACTTAGAACAGTGGATTTGAATCCATTGGGTCTTCTTGTATTCCACGTTTTACTATCAGTTATTCTTTTTTTTTTTTAATATTTTATTTTATTTATTTGACAGAGAGAGACACAGCGAGGGAGGGAACACAAGCAGGGGGAGTGGGGGGGGGGAGAAGCAGACTTCCTGCAGAGCAGGGAGCCCGATGTGGGGCTCGATCCCAGGACCGTGGGATCATGACCTGAGCCGAAGGCAGACGCTTAATGACTGAGCCACCCAGGCGCCCCTACTATCAGTTATTCTTCAGCTTGGGTCCTGAATCGCAACAAATTCACAACCTCTATAGTTTCTACATTTTCAAACTAAGATGTTTGAGGTTCAAAGTGAGCCATTAGCAGAATATGTTTAGGAGTCAGTGAGAATGGACACAGGAAAATTACTCATTTCTGGTTGAGGGATGACCAAAGCAGAACCACAAAGAGCAGATTTCTTCTAAAATGAGCTTCGTTTCAAATGAGAAGAGAGCATCCCAACCTCGTTCCCCACCCCCCACTTTCCCCAAACATGACCTTATTATATTTAAATGTCTAAAGCTTCAGTTCTAGACTAGTTATCCTTTTGTTGCATTTTTGGAGGCAACGTTCTCCTTCCTTCCAAATTTGCTAAGCAAAATACAATTCTTAATAAATCTATAAATCAGGAAGCAAGTTTGGCATGTTGGCGATACATATATATTTTCATTTGCTGAGATTTACCTAGAAAGAATTGAGTGAGCTGTTAGTCTGAGGCTTTAAGGCATGGCAATTTAACCCTCTGGAAACAATAACTTCAGTTGTATACTAGATTAGTTGTACATTTTTGAAACACGTATAGGACGTTTTAAAAGTTATGTGGTAGTTTTGAAGAGATTGGAAGGCCTGGATAAGTTATCCCAATTTCTGGGAAATCCCATATGTGCCAGGGCTCTGCCACACCCTGGTGGGACAGCGAGGGGCAACTATTTTGGGAAAGAAAGTGGAAAAGTCAAGGCTGGGACAACATAAATACGATTCTCCAAAAGCAACTTCAGCCTACATGTAAATTCAACTATCACTTGTTACAATTAGCTCAGACCTCTTTCTGGAGCTTCAGACTCATATATTCAGTGCCCTGTAGACATCTTTGCTTCAGCACCCCGTAAATGTCTCTAACTCAGTATGTCCAGAGCTGAATTCATTATCCCTTGTCCTTAATTGATCTCTCTTGCAGTGGAATACTAATTGATTCCTTTCTCTTCGATGTAACCCTCTCCGATCCCTCTTCCCTACTATCTGCAGAACGATCCCACTAAAATCCAGACCTAATCGTGTTTCTCTCATGATTAAAATATCTTTTGTTTCCGCATTGCATTCAAAATTCATTTAAAGCCTCTTTGCAGTTTTTCATGGTCCCACCTTCACCTACTTCTCTACCCCTTGGATTTTCACCATACAGGTAGGATGACATTTTTCCTTTGGTGTGCAGTTCTACCCGTCTTGACACGTTTATAGACTCTGGTGGCCATACCACAGCCAGGAGACAGAACAGCTCCATCTCCCCCAACGCTCGGCTCCCTCCAGCTGTCCCTGTGGGGCCACACTCCCCCTCCTTGCCTCTGGTCACCACGAATCTATTCTCCATCTCAGGTTTGTCTTCTCATTAATGCCCTACGAACGCTATCCTACAGAATATGACCTTTTGATATTAGCTCCATTCGCTCATCACAGTGCCTTTAAGATCCATCCACGTGCTGACTTGTATTCCATTGGTTCCAAGGGGACACCTGTTCACTCATCCACCTGTTGAGGGACGTTTTGGTTGTTTCCAGTTTGGGGCACTTATGAAGGGAACTGCTATGAACATTTATGTGCAGAGTTTTGTGTGAACACACATGGTTATTTCTTTAGGATAAATGTCCAGGGGAAGGATTGTTGGGTCATATGATAAGGGTGTGTTTAACTTTATAAGAATCTACAAAACCGTATTCCAGAGTAGATGCCTACGTCATTTTTAAAAAAGATTTGTAGTGGATTCTGATGTAGTCTCGGTCATCTGGGCTGCTACATAAACACCACAGTCTGTGTGGCTTCTAAATAACACAAGCCTATTTCTTACAGTTCTGGAGGTTGGGAAGTTCCAGACAAAGGTGCCGGCAGATTTGGTGTCGGGTGAGGTGGACCCCCTTCCTGGTTCGTAGACAGCCTTCTTTCCACGTCCTCACCCGGTGGGAGGGACAAGGAAGGGACACTCATCCCTTCATGGGGGCTGCACTCTCCTGATCTAATCGTCTCCCCAAGGGCCCATTTCCTACCACCACCACACTGGAGGCTAGGTTTCACATACGAATTTAGGAGGGGACACAAACATTCCATCTATGGCAGATGCACAAACTGGTTTGGAAACCATGTGTATAACCATTTACATGTTAGTGTCTCCCATAAACTACAAGCTGCTTGAAGACAGAGACCACATGTGCTTATTTTTGTAACCTCTGTATCCCCCAAACCTAGCCGCCTGCCGCCATATGCTTGTTTATAGGCACATAGGGAAGAGCGGCGGTAGTCCTCCATGGGGGTGATATTAGGGGTGCAGCGGGCTGCTTGCCTCCAGGGGTGCCCCCAGAATATCACCCGACAGGTGATTCCTAACACTCCCCTCCTCCATATAACACAAGTAGTTTTAGGGATGATCGTGTAATAAGCAGTAATGATAATGTATTCTTGATTTGTTCTTTAGTCTTAAAACAAAAAACAAAAAAGCAGCTAAATAGTATAAATTCCTTAAAATATTTTATGGACTGGAATTTGCCTTTACCAAGCAAAAATATTCCATCTTGCCGTTTGCCCCTGTCTCACTGTTTTAGATTTTAACCATAAATACAAGCTCGAAATGCTCCCCTTGAAAGAGAGAATAGAAATAACTCGAGTGGTGTTTGTCCTTATAGTTACTGGACGGTCGCTCCCTGTTTAGAACAGGAGGTTCAGACACTCGAATCTGCATCAGCAAAGGGGGTGGAGTGAACTTGACCCCGGAGGGGGGCCACCATGAAGCGCCTCCCTCCAGATGAAGGCAGGAAGCTGAGTGCCCAGTGCAGGGCCCACCGTGGAACCTGAATTCTCCAGCTTCAGCTCCATGTAGAAGACGATGTTTATTAAATGGAGAAAAATATGAATGCATTGAGCGAGCTTCCATATCTGCATTTGGTTCCTGGGGCTGCAGTAACAAACCCAGATGGGGTGGCTGAGACAACAGAATTTTACTCTCTCCCAGCTCAGGAGGCCAGAAGGCTGAGATCAGGGTTCCTTGGGCGCGCCCGCCTCCCGGCTGTGGGGACCCCCCACGGTCCCTGGTGGCGCCGGCCTGGTAGGCGTGTGGCTCTAACATCCGCCTCCATCCTCGTGTGGACTTCTCCCTGTGTGTCTGCCTCTCTTCTGTTCTCGGAAGGACACTTGTCCACCTGTCGTATTGGGTGAGGGGCCCCCCCCGTGCTTCAAGATGACCTCATCCTAGCTTGACTGCATCTGCAAAGACGCTCTTGCTGAGTAAAGTTGCATTCGCAGGTAGCAGTGGTTAGGACTTGAATGTAAGTTTTGGGGGACACAGTTCAACACACACACACACACACACACACACACACACCCAGCTCCACAGTGGAGCTGCTGCTATTCAGAACTTAGATCAACGAAGGCTTTTATGTGCATGGGGGGTTTGATCAGTGTGTTTGCAATGATTAGCTTATGGTAATAATAAAAGCAGACGAATCTTAGTGGATTTTGTGATTCTTTTTTAAATTCCTCACCCATGGGACTTACTGCCTACGTCCCCGTGGCACCCCCAGCCCCGCCCTTAGCAGCCATGACTCAAAGGTCCTCAGGAGGCTTGTCATAGTGCTTGAAATGTTCCTTTTGCCTTAAGGCCATGGTTTTCAGACAGAGGTGGAGCCCCAAGAAGGACAATAATGGCCTGTTGTTATGGGGTCCTTGACGCTCTGGTATAAACATCACTTTCCCAGAACCATGCATTTTACTGGGTGGTGAACAATTTTAATCTAAACATAAATACAGTGTAAAGCAGGTTATGAATCTTACATACGCTTTAAAAATTAAATAGGAGACAACCAAACAGACCACGATCCCAGGAGCCTGCAGTCACTCTCCTGTGTCCTTGTGTTAAAGAAAGCGTGGGGGCATGTGTCCGTGGCAAACCAATAAGACAGGTGATGGTTCTGAGTCTGACTTCATCATTTATTTGCTCTCACTCATCACTGGCAACGGAAGTAATCCCACCCTCTTGTTACCCCAGGAAACAGTTTGTGAGCACACTGCAGCGCCCAGGTGAGCAGCCTCCGAGTCCTGTGCCGCCCGGCTTCTCCCAAGGGCATGGAGCCGGTTCAGAGCAGGTGGGCGAGCTTCTCCGCACGGAGCCGGCTAGTACATAGCTTCGGCTTCGTGAGTTAGGGCTCTCTGCCCTCAGTGCTCGGCTCTGCCCTGCAGCCCGGAAACCTCCCCTGAGAAGCGTGGCTGTGTTCCAACACGAACGCACAAAAGCAGGTGTAGTTCAGACCTGGCCCCTGGGCCGCAGTCGGCCGACCTCTGACTTCGAGGAGAGAGACCTGGGAGGACAGAGGGAGCAGGGACAGCGTGGCGAGCACGGCGGAGTGTTTTACACATCCGCCTTCTGCCTTTATGGAAACTGTTTTTTTTTTTTTATACTTTCACGAAACAAAGAAAGCTGCCAGAGGGTCTACACACGAGACACTGATTTCAGTAGCTTTGATGCTTCAGGCATTGGATGCCTCTCTTAGGAGATGCCGGGACTTTCCTGGTGATGGGGGGTGGGGAAAGAGGAGGGGTGTCCTCACCATCCCTCACCCTGCTGACCCAGAACCACTGTTTCTCAGGCTGCGGGGTCCTGACTATCTGCAGGTCATCAGACCAACTTAGTGGGTCATAACCCACGTGTTAAAAACAGACCGGGTTTGACAACATGAGGCCGGCATGGGCAATAACCAGGCACATCCCTTAGGGTCTGTGGCATCTGGTGACCGCGCCATTCACCTGCGCACAGGTGTGCTGGGCTCGCAGGTCATCACACGGAACTATCGGTGGGAAAGGAAAGTCATTCCTGAGACGTGGAAGCTTTGGAAGACCGTGGTCAAGTCACCCACATTTTTCTGTTATGTTTTGGTCGGTGTGGCAGTTATGAAAAATCAGGAAGCAAACGTGGAAAGATCTTGCATTTGGATGGTTTCCTAGGGCTTCTTCAGTTCTTTAAAGAAGTCCCGACTAGAATTTGGGAATAGGCACAAAGGTGTTATTTGGTTTTTCTTTGGAAAGTGCTAAATTCCAATCAGCAGATCCATCTTCGAGAAATGCCTCTGTCTCCTCGCAAAGGTTGGCGCGGGAGCGTGTCTCGCATGCACAGGATGTGACTGCTCACTCCCGACGGGCTGCCAGTCCCAGCTCCTATCTGCGAAGACACTTCCTGGTTGGCAGGTGCCCTCTCCTCCCACCTGGGGGCTGACGTAATGGTGAGAACCACTTCAGGAGAATGAAGATTGATTGGCTTTGGTCTCAGCTTTCCCCTGTCCCCTGGTGCAGTGCTGGGCACAGAGGACTGGAAGGACCAGCCCCCGCCCCCTCCAAGGCCTCCTCAGGCAGCAGAGGCCTCCGGCACTAGCTCTTCATGGAGGGGCGCACCCGACCTGCTGGGACCCGGGTCTGCACTACCTCGGACGGCCTCGCTGCTCCAACAGGGCTCGGGAGAAGGCAGCAGCAGGTGGCCACCGTGGTTATGCTAAAGGCGGGGAAAAATCGTCGTTCACGAGTGCACATCACAACCCGAGCCACAGCTTGCCGTGTTGGGACCAGGCAAGCTTTTACACAGAACGCACAGAAGACAGTGGGAATAACAGAGCAGGAAACGGTGGGCGTGTCTGGGGCCTGAACAGGTGCTTGTATCCCGGGCCAGGCGGCGAGCTGCTCCTGACCCAGGGGCGCGGGGATGGGGCGCCCCGCTGACACGTGTCCCCACAACTGGTGAATGCTGGCACCGGGGCAGAAAGGTCTCCTCCCAGGCAGGGAAGCAGGAAGGTGTGTTGTTATGGAAGTTTTAATTACATCCTCTCCTGATATCAGCCGTTAACAACACATAAACACAGTGACGTGAAGGCGCATGTGGTCTGCTTTCCGAGAACCTCTGGGCAGAGAAAGGAGGAGTCTAAACATTTCCTACGAATGTTATAAACGAACAAATACACAGATACATTTAGCCTCCTGAACTAGCGAAGCTCAAAGCATCCAGTGGTGTGTTTATGAACGTATTTTATTATTAAATATCAATGACTACTTATTATATATGAGTTATTAAATACACATTTTTACTAAAATATATACATATGAAAAGACTGACTAACAGGGACACTCATGTCCTCACTACCCAGCTTCGCTGTAGATTATTAGCATTTTGCCACATATGCTTTGGACATTTTTTCAAAAATCTAACCCATCAAACTCTATGGAAGCCCATCCTCCTTCTTGCCATTCATTCCCACATACGCTAAGTGACCGCTTCTGTCAAGCAGCAAAGGTAAAGCCCTGGCACGGCCACCTGCCACGTTCCTTCCGTGGGCAAGACAGGGCTGCGTGGCCGGTGACAGGAGCTGCGGATAAACGCCCCACCCGCGTCAACCTTGGGTTTGGTTTTGTGAGGGAGAAGGTGTGTTTGCTCCCGCAGGGACGGCTTCTTCCCTGACAGCACGTTCTGTCCCCGGGGACCCGGGGCGCAGCTGCCGAGGGAAACGCACTGCTCGACGAGCGGGTGGGAGCTCCACGCCTACCTTCACGCGCAGGTTGGCACCATCTCGCTGCACAAGGAATCACGGTTGCATTTCCTGCGTTTCCATGAAAAGGTAACTTTCTAGTAATGGCCATGGACTATTTCTGCATGCACAGGCATGACGTCTTCTTCCATCGTGATGCAGGGGTCGGTGCCCTGCCGTTCGTAACGGTCCCCTGAGCGAGCCAGCCATGGCGGACTGAGGCCTGGAACGGGGTGAGATTCCTCCTTGCCGTTCCCAGGGAGAGATGACGGACGTTCTGGAAACGTTATTCTGGAAAGGGATCAGGTGGAACCAGTCTGCCAAAGACAGAGCGTAAATCTTTTGTGAAACGGACTTGGGCAGCCCCCCAGTCTTCCCCGGGGCTGGTGTCACTGGGAAGGTGTGTGGGATGTTGCCCCAGCACCATGGACAGCTGGCCTTCTGCGGAGGACCCCGCGGCTAGGTGCCCTGAGCAGGCCTGCTGGCCCCAAGCCCCGTGCAGGTGGATCCAGGACCCTGCTCCCGTTCACGCATGTGCTTCTTGGCTGTTGGTTTCAAGGGGAAATGGGTCAAGTGAGGCAGTGTTGGTCAGGAAGCTACTGAGATGAGCCCCGGCGGGAGCCAGGTAACTTCTCAAAGAAGACGTGCTACCTGCAATCTTAGTGAACTTTCTGTCCGCCAAGCACCAAAAGCCAGTGAGTGGAAACATTCGAGGATGCTGGGAACCGGCATCTGAGCTTGAGGATGAGGCGTGTCTGCTGGAGGGAGCACGGGAATTCTGGAGAGACAGAGAAGGTCAGTCCTAAGGACTTTGACTTTACCTTCCTCTCAGGAAAGAGGTCATTTGGAGGCTGTTTAAATGTCTAGAGCTACAAAGGCGTGTGGGCCCGTCCTTCTAGGAGGTTAAAGAGCAAGTCCAGCCCCAGGCTGGACACCTGCCATCCCTTCCCAGAATGCTCTTGTCCCAGGCAACCCATACTTTGCCTTGCCCTGAGTTTTTCTTTCAGTTCCCTGTTTAAATGTCACCTTATCTTCAGGCTTTCCTTGAACGCCCAGGTAAACCCTCCCTCTCCATCCCTGATATCCTGCTTGTTTTCCCCTAGTGCCCTTGCTGCCACCTGCCACGCTGGATTACTGAGTGTCACCTCATTGTCTCCTGTTTACCCCTCCTGAATGCCAGTTCCATGGGAACAGGTCCTCGGAATATATTATCTCCTGCATTATTACCGGCCTGGAGTGGTGTCGAGTGCAGATGAGGAAGCTCCCATTAACTGTTTGCTGAATGAACGGAAGGTTGAACAAGGGACTGAGCTGAGATTTTAAACTCTATATTCCTGGACACCAAAGTTGTTTTCAGGGTTGGGGGGGCGGTGTGTGTTCCTGTTTGTTCCTGTTTATGTTTTATCTAAATAACTTATGTATACCTCTTTCAAAAGTGACGTCTCACACAATGTACAGGGAAGAAGATAAAAATAGGTAATTAATAACATCAGAGCCCTGTGAGATCTCAGGATGGCCTCAATCTTGCAGGCAGGGAGCATGGAGTCTGACATATCCTAAGACAGAACCTAGGGACTGATTGACATCTGGGGACCATGGTCCTCCCACTGAGCTCCCGTGGTCATGCATGTTTCATAGGCTCAACCAAGGTTCTTCTACTGTTGAAAGAAAGCAAGGACATTTTCCACCACACACAGAAAGTGGAGAGAATGTATAAAATGTTCTCAGTTTAAAAAATTCCCCAATAACTTTTTCTTAAATCTTTGGCACATTCTGTGGCTGATCTGCCAGGAAGCACTTACAACGACAAGAGAAGAGTGAGCAGTACCAAGCCCTTAGCATACCTTGGAAACAGCTGAGGGGCTGGCGTGACAGCTGGATTTTCAAGGACCCTTTGAAGTGTCCTTTAGCTCACAGTGACTTTCTATCCCATGCTTTCAGTCTTCACATACTTTTAAGCACTACCAAGAAAAACCCTACTTTTGAAAATAGGGTTAAATATCAGTATTTTATTAGGTTTGGTAACTTTGTGATGTTTCACTCCCTAATTTTAAGAACCCCTGTTTAGACATCATGGCTGAGTCGGATTGTCACAAACATGAGTTGAGGCCCTTTCCCAAAACCGTTTGTGCCTAGAAATGAGTGACCGAAAATGAGGAGGGATTGGTTTTACCTGATTTTGGTTTTGTTTTTTTTTCTGTGTGTTGCAGATTTGCTCTTTCCATTGATCAAAGTGCCCCAAATAATTGTTCAATGCTTCAGCTGGTGTTGGCTGGTCTATCACACTCTCAAATGTCAGCTACAACATTACCCTTTAAATATGAAAGTCAGGATTTGCCCAGTGCCTTCGGTCCAATGTCTTTCATATTTGGCCTCAAAAGGCTCAATTTGCTCCAAGAGATTTATCATGACCTGGTTGCAATTACTCAGCAGACGGCAAAGATCAGCAGCGTAAACTAGAGGAACGCGGGAAGCACAACGAGCCCTATACAATAGCATATGAATTTATCCGTACGGCCTCCCTCCTCCCTGCCCACCCCAGTCCTCCTCCCTCCCTCCTCTCCCCCTCCCTCCTCTTCTTCCCTTTCTCTCTCCCCTCCTCCCAAGGTCAGGAGACACGGCCCTCAGTATTCATTCTCAGTGGATTCCAGCCTATTTAACCAACGCAGAGGGCAGATCCTACCGAGTGGGACCCCTTGTCAAAGAGGGACTTCTGGGCTGGCTTGCCCAGCCTATTTCTTCAACCCTTCCCTTCATTTACTCCTGTTTACACAGGCTTCGTGGGCTCCAGATATGAATCTCCTATTTTTTCAGATGCTTGCTTCACTTTCCCCTTTGGCCTGAAGGTAGCAGAGCGGTCTTGGCCGGTGAGCGCCTGACTGGCAGCGACTCCAGCTCCTGAGCGGCAGACAATCCACGCGTCCCACCAGGGCCCTGCGGTAAACATCACCTTTCCCCCAGTCGACCTGCTGGCCTGCTGGAAACACTCCCGCCCCTTCCTGCTCCTGTTACAAACTTAGACTTGACTGCCGGCCAAGTTCCTTCTCACACAGGAGCAATGCCTTTGCCGGCACCCGGTTCCACGGCAGCGGGCCTGAGGCCCACAGAGACCGTACCTGAACCCCTCCGTCCTCGGGGCTCCAGAGAGCCACGCAGCTTGCATCTGGATTCCGTGGAATCCAAGGCCAGGAAAGCAAGGGGAAGGTCCCTTCTCAAGCGCCCCATTTCCAACGAGGTGTTGGTTCTCTTTCCAGCCACATGTCTGTCTTATCATGCAGCTCTTCTGAGACCTGACCGAAATTTGCCCAACCGTTCCTTGCTCTGGGATGCCATATATTCCAGGAGGGCTCAACATCTGGGGCAACTGTAGGTTTGTCCTGGAGGGGACCCCAGATGGGTTACCCCGGGCGCTGGGAATGTGATGAAAGCCGGGTGCTGGCAGGTTAGTTATGCGGTGATACCCAGTAGAAAATATTTTTTGACATACAGTGAAAACAAGTCGGAGAAGAAAGCTGCTGAGTTAGGCTCAAGTGTCCTGGGAACGGGGTCCCATTATCTTACATATGCGCTGGATTTTGTACAGTTTAAACTAATGGATCTTCCTTGCTTTATGAAGCAAAGCATTCAATCAGCATTGTGCTCTGGGTGCGGACAGCACCCCGCCGTACATCACCAGACACCCCGCAGGGATCCCTCTGGGGCTGGTGGCCTGCTGTGCTCTGAGGGTGCTCAGGACAGTAGCACCTGCTGGGGTCTGGGCATCCCCCCTCTGCCCCGAGTCTCTCCCCCAGCTCTCTGGCCGTCTGTCCCCTCACATCTGGAGATCAGGTCCTTACCTGAAGGGACGAGGCTGTGACTGATGGGAGTCCAAACATCCGGGCGCTGGTGCTGCCGCGGGCAGGTCCTCTGTCCGTCTCTGCCAAGCTGCCCTCCCTGTTCTTCTCAGGCGTCATTGGAAACCTGTGACAGAGACCACCAGGACAAAGCCCCCGCGTGTGGGTCACTGCCGCCCCAGACCCACCTCTATCGGTTCCCGTCTCTCCTAAGCTCGTGGGGGAGAAGCTATTCGTCTCTCATTGACTGAATGTCTGTGTCCCCTAAATTGATACGTGGAATCCTTGGCCCCCAGTGTGATGCTATTGCGGGGCTGGGGGGGGGGGGCTTTGGGAGGTCACGAGGATCATATTAGGTCATGAGGATGGGACACAAGGTGGCGTGAGTGTCCTCATAAGAGAAGGAGTGGCGTCAGGGCTCTGCTCCACCAGGCAGGACGCAGCGAGGAGCCGGGAAGAGTTTCCTCCCAGAACCGACCTGGACCCCCTGGTCTCCAGCTTCCAGCCCCAGGACCGGAGAAACACATCACTGCGTTGAAGCCACACATCTGACCAAGACAGATGGAAACTCTTCAAGGGAATGTCTCCATCAGCGGATCGCCATCTCCGCCCTTCTGTCTCTCTTCACCACCGTGTAAAACACACAAGAACCAGCCTTCCGAGTGCTGTCAATGCTGGATTTTCCCGCCAGTCTCCACCTGTGTTCCCTCCTCTTCCCGCCTCCTGCCATTTATTGCACGTTCTCCACATGTGTTTCTACTCGATGCCCATGGTCACGCTGTCTGTCAACACGTTCAGCAGGTGTGCGCTTTTATGTCAAAACCCAGGTTGGATTTTGGAGAGAAAAGGAAAAAACCATAGCCGTAGCGTGCCCGCCATTCTCAGCAATGGTGCTGCTGGTTACAGGATTGCTCGCTGGTAGGCAGCAAAATGCCAGAAGCCGTGCCCTCCCTGCCTGCTGCAGGCCCGGGGAGCCTGTGTGTGGCTGGAATGCCCGGGGGGTGACAGCGTGGGACGCAGGAGGAAGGGATCGCAGCGGCCCGTGCCTGTGATACCGCCTGACGGATGTCCTCAGGGCCTGCCGTGCCCGAAAGTGCTCCCCATTCTGGCTGGTGCGGGAGCGAGCCGTGCTCACGGGTGAGAAGGAACGGGTCAGACGAAGGAGGAGAGACAGGGCGGGAACATTCTGGGCGGAGAGTGAGAGGAGAGCCGAGAACAAGTTCAAGGTATCCAGGGAGACCCTAGCAGGAGAGTCAGAGGGCGAGCTGGACCAGCGGTGGACCGGAGGGCAGGGAGGTTACCCAGGGGAGCTCAGCTCTGTGGCTTCTGATGGCAGGAGCCACCGAGAAGGGAGGTTCCAACGGGGGCATTGGGAAAGAGCCCAGATCCTGGTGTGGTTTACTGGGGTGGGGCAAGAGCGGAGCAGGGAGGCCTTTCTAGAGCCCCAGGTGGGGGCAGCCGGTTGGCAGCGATGACGGGGTGCTCACAGGGTGGGCGAGGGGAGACATCTGTCGAGTTCTCCTTGGTTTTAGAACACGTTTTCTTTACAGACGATGGATTCTGTGCTATTTATCATCCACTTTGCTCAAAACCCAGCAGCTGTGCTATAGAGGGACTGATGAGCAAGTCTCCCCCACAACGAGGAGCTCGTGTGAGGCCCAGAGCCGCAGGTGGGGGCGTGGGCCTCCCCCTTGTCCAGGCTGCCCCTGTTCTGCTTCCCAGGCCTCGGCCCGCATGGGCTGTGCGCTGTTGCGCAATAAGCTATTGTCCTCCTCCTTAGCTGGCTCGCCTCCCAGACCCTGGCAGCGGGATGGCGGGCAGTCCTGCTTTTCTGTGCTGCGTTTTTATCTTTTTCTGGGTTTTCAGAGGTATGCTAGGAGGAAGCTGGAAGTGTATGAGTCAGGCTGCGTTCTAAAGATACCCTTTTAATCCTGAAGAACCTGGGCTTGAAATTACTGTTTTGGGGAGAAAAAGTAACTTTTTGGGAGAAAAAAAAGAATAGTGAAAATGAACTACTTGGTATTCAGAACTTTGCAGGCAGTGCGTGTGCGTGTGTGTGTGTGAACACGTCTGTGTGCGCACGCACTAGGCATGTTCTGGAAAGTGCTTACAAGTTGGAACCCTACAGTCTGGCTTCTGTCAGCTGTGTGATCTTAGACATGCTTTAACCACCATGGACTTCATTTTCGTCGGCTGGAGAATAAGATTAATAAGCCTGGATTTCTAGGAAGAATAACCAAGATAACTAGTTCGTGCCTACACTGAGTTCAGGGGATGGTGACCGTGACATACGATTACAGAAAAAACTGTTCCCCCAAGAACACCCCAAACAAAAATACGTCTTTACAATATAAACCTGTTTTTTTTTATGTTCTATATGGGCTTATTATAAAGAAGCAATTTTGACATTCTTTCCAAATTACAGGTGTCTGTGATTTTGTAGCTCTAATTTTTTAAAAATGTCTATGCTTTAGGTATATACATAGTAATCGGTCATGATTACTCATGAAAAAGAATAATAAACGTGTTACCGGATCTTATTTTAAAAGTTAACAAATAGATGACACAACACGTCGATACTCTGGAGCACCAATTGAATAAATATGCTGTATTTCTTGTGTGTCCCATTGTAAAGCAAAATTCAAGTTTTTGCATCTCTCATAACAGAAAGGAGGGCCGTGGTGATGTGGCCGACATCACTGTTCGGTCCCAGGAACTGACGCAGACGTTTTCTATGAGCCTCTGCTCGTTGCTCTGGAACGTGGTCTGGCCCTGGGATGCGACCTCTACCTCACCGTGTGTCCTACGCTCCTGATGGGAGACAGAGAGCTGGGGAGTGGGGACCAACTGGCACAGGCCCATTCCCATTGCTGGAAACACGGTGGGGATTAGTGGCGGAGGCTGGTGGGTCTCTTGGTGACGGTATCCAGAAGGCACGGCATTGCCCTGGATGGTCATGATCTGGAAACTCAAGTAGATGCCCCTCTGTAGATTAATCCAGGCCTTGAAGCATACGGGGAGGTAAACTGAGGCTGTGAGCTGCAGGGGAAGTCAAGTGCAGTTGGTTACAGCAGACATACCTTCAGCATCTTCAGGGAGCACACAACTGTGTTTTTCCATCCTGTATTTCCCCAAGCCCAAGTGAGACATCTAAGGAGCGTTTCGGGTCTCCGGGACATGGGCCAATGTAGGTGTCCCCGCCTGTGGCTCTCGATCCGGCTAGGGTAGGGGAAGAGCTGATAAAACACTTGAGGACAGCTCTCCCTGGAGTGGGTAGCTCTGGTGCCCCTCCTCTGACCCGATCGTGGCGACCATCCCTGCTCCCGGCACCTGGGGCCCGTGCTCCCCACCGTTGAACCTCTCGCATTATCGCTTGGATGTTGCAATCCACGCTGCATTATAAATCCGTATTTGCTGGCTACCTGCACACCATCTCGACTCCTCAGAATTCCCAGTCTCTCCTTGGCCTCCAAACCCTCTCTTATCTGGGCCCACAGCCAGCTCTGCCCTTCTGTCCCCATCTCTGCCTCACAAGGCAAGCTCAGCTCCCCTTCGGGCCCCACGACTGCAGCTGCCTGCCCGTGCTCTGGACGCTCTCCTGCAGGGTGCCCCATTCCGGGTGCCGAAGCCCCAGTCCCAGGCCACGGGGGGTCCCCTCTTTGGGGCAGAATTACGTAGCTTTGGTCTACATCTCTTTTCTGGCCGTGACCAGCTCCTAGTTGGCTGGGTCGTCACTGGAGGATGTGTTTTTGCACGCCTTCGAGACTGGAAACCACCAAGGACATGGTCATCTCTTGGTCACATTGTAATACCTTCCTGCGCTCATCACAGTATTCTGCCCGCGGTAGGGGCTCAGTGCTACGGCGGCAGGGCTGGGAGGCTGACTCCTCTGTTCTCACCTCTGTTCTCACCCTGTTCTCACCCTCCTCTGTTCTCACCCAGGGGCTCACTACCTGTCTACATCCAGGTAGCAGTGCCGACAAGAACAGACCTTTCTTTCTTTTCCTTTTCAGTTCCTACCCCAAATATTTGGAGGGGTAATCACACCATTGAATGCTTATAATTCATTCATTCAATAAACAAATATTTATTTCACCCTATGTTCCACTTACATCAATAGACACCTCTCCCATTCCTCAGAAATCTGTGCCCTCATTAAAGCTTATCTTCTGGAAGGGAAAGACAGATAATAAACTATAGATAAGATAAATGTGTTACAATATAATATGTTAAGATATGGTCACTGTAGGAACAACACAAAAGTAAAGCCAGGTATGGGGGGTAGGGAATGTACCAGGGGCAGGGAGT
Organism: Phoca vitulina; assembly: GCF_004348235.1. Lineage (NCBI taxonomy): Eukaryota > Metazoa > Chordata > Mammalia > Carnivora > Phocidae > Phoca > Phoca vitulina. The sequence goes on from NW_022589708.1 coordinate 3,265,984, forward strand.
CTGCAATTTTAAAAAAGAGTGATCAGGGTAACCCTTATTAGGACAACATCGAGAGAGTCTGACAATTCAGAGAGAGAGAAAGAAGTTAGCCAAGTTTGCATTTAATGTTACGATTGTTCGGGGGGACTAACAGAAAAGAATTTCTATTTGTGTTGTAATTCATAAATAAGGCTTGTGTGGATTTTGAACATAATTTAACTATTTTTTTCTTTAACTCTACATTATAGTTCTCTTAGAGATGATGAAGAAATTAATTGAATAATGTACTAGGGTTTTTATTATAACACTGCAAATAAAGGGCTTTGAATCTATCTTAATTTTCAAGCAAGGATCCAAGTACCCAACATTTATCTAATGTATGTGTCTGGATGGATTCCCCATGTTTAAGTCCTCTTTCTCATCCGTTAGCTCATCCATCTGGTTGTTGTTTTACTATTCTAATTTCACTAATTTTCCCTTTGACTTATCCTTCTCGCTGCTTTTTGTCTTCATGGTGACTAATTAACGCGTTACAGGGTGACATTTATATTCATCGCATCGTACGCTGCTATAGCTCCGTGGTTAACTGTACACAGAGCTGATTTTCAAAACAAATACATTAAAAAATATGAAAATCGTGGCTCACTGTTTTTCACCGAAATCTTTAATCAGGTAAGTATGGAGTCACATGAATTGTAAGAGCATTACAGCAGAGGCTGTGTATCCTTCACCTCGATTCCTCCAGTGGGGACGACTGGCAAACCTGTATGCACAACCAGGACGTTGGCATTGACACTCTCCCCCGTCGTGTTCGGATTTCCCCAATTTTGCTTGTTCCCCCGTACAGCGTGCAGGTAAACTATTTGCAAATATCTGTAGATAGTGTTACGATGAATAGACTCTAGACCCTCTCCGTTCTTGGCTGAATTTGTGGTAGCTTTTTGTTATATGTTCTCAGAGATTTTTTTTTCAAACAGAAATATTCCCCCTTCCTATCTCACACACACTCTCTCTCTCACTCACCCCCCACGCTTACACCTACACCACACACCTCCCCACACTTATATCCACACCATCCGCACACACACTTACACGCACACCACACACACACACACACACTTACACCCCCCACACCCCTACCTGCCC